>NW_026131771.1:0-32228 GCF_903995435.1 Acomys russatus | reverse complement strand
ACACTTTTACAACATGCCATTTGCATATATTTCAAAGCAGGATAACGTGATTTGCTCATAAATTTAATCTCCTTTCTATTAGTTGACTGAATAAATTTTGAATCTTTTAGGATATTGGAACACTAATTTAATGCAGTATTGTGGAGTTAGGACCTAAGGCACCAAATAAAATGAATTCATCTTTACATACATCTTGTACATGTGACATTAAGTCTCTCTGTCTTTCTCTTTGTCTCTCTGTCTCTCTGTCTCTGTTTCTCTCTCTCTATCTCTCTCTGTCTCTGTCTCTCTGTCTCTCTGTCTCTCTCTCTCTCTGTCTCTGTCTCTCTATCTCTCTCTCTGTCTCTCTGTCTCTCTGTCTCTGTTTCTCTCTCTCTATCTCTCTCTGTCTCTGTCTCTCTCTCTCTGTCTCTTCTCTCTGTCTCTCTCTCTCTGTCTCTGTCTTTCTCTCTGTCTCTCTGTCTCTGTTTCTCTCTCTATCTCTCTCTGTCTCTGTCTCTGTCTCTCTCTCTCTGTCTTTCTCTCTGTCTCTCTCTTTTCTCTTCTCTCTCTTCTCTCTCTCTCTCTCTTTCTCTCTCTCTCTCTCTCTCTCTCTCTCTCTCTCTCTCTCTCTCTCTCTCTCTCTCTCTCTCTCTGTGCATGTGCATGTAGAGGTAATCTTACCTTAAATGGTTTCTACACGTTGTTTTCCCCATGATGAATAATTAAATCATAATTCAGGAGTTATGCATTTTACTCTAAAAGAATTCTAACTTATATCTAACAATGGCACAGGATCGATTTAAGATGTCTCTAAGTTCCAAATGTATGTTGAAAAGATTAGTATTTAAATGGCGTGCCCAAAATGTAGTAAGCAATGCTGCCCAAGAGCATTCTGATCCTTCCAAATTTGGCCAATAGATGATCACTATTAGATTCCACAACCTTATTGAAATAGTTATAGACAGTTTTGAAATTGGTTAGCATTTCTAAAGTCTCTCAATGAATAAATTTCTGAAAATAATTCTTGTATACACAACAAAAGGACCATTTTGTTCCAGAGAAAATACACAAGCATTATCTGGCAGATATTGTCAGGTGAGATTGCTTTGACTTTTTATTCTGACTCTTAAACTTAGTCTATTAGAAATCCTAAAAGTCCAAAAGCTTGTACAACTAATTTGATACAGGACTGTAATGGGTATTATAGCCTGTCTTATTGTACACGGTTTTGGGCAATATTGCTTATTAAAATAAAATAAAATGATGTTTATATTTGAGTAATATATAAAAGAAAGAGAATTGAGTAATACATAAATGAAAGAGAATTCCTTTAGTAAGAATGTCCCAAGTCCCTTTAGCCATAAACATGAATACATCTAATTCTCCAAGAATATAAATTGATTGATACGTTTGGTTTAGGAAGGTTTTAAAATGACATTGATCCCTACTCCAAAAAACTTATATGTGAAATGTTTATATTGACCACTGTGTTTTAGAGACATATGGTAGGCCAATAGCAGCCACGAATTCTCAGTTCTTATGCTGCCTGCACAAGACCAAGCCAGTCAAAACTCTAGCGTTTATGAAGGAGAGGAATTTAGACAGTTAATGGCTCCTAGGGAAGAGAGTCTGTTGCCTTTAGGAGTGGGACTCCTCATAGGTTTCCCACCCACATGAATGGCTTCAAATGAGTGCGCATATGGACAGCACTGATCGAGATCATTTCAAAACTCTATTTAAAAAGAACATTGATTTGAGGGGGAGGTGTGTGTGGAGGGGGCTCCAGGAGGATTTGGAAGGGGATAGGGTGTAACTATGACTAATTTACATTATTACTAAAAAAAATTAAATAGATAAATGTGCTGCTATATCCAATTGGAGCCAAAGATGGCAGAGAAAAATACAGAATGTGAAGCACATTTGGAGCCCAGAACTCTGCCAGAGGAAGCTGACTGAGGAACCCGATCTGCTGCAGGTACTTGCTAGCTTTAACGGAAGATGAACGGCTCGGCACACAGAACCAAGAGCCTAAGAAGTGCAACAAAGAAGTAGTGAGAGCCTTGAGACAATGACAACTTTTCTTATTCATTTTTCCAGGTTTTGTACAAAATAAACGACATTGCATATCCAATATAAAATGGAAGAAACCTTGAGTTTGCAGGTCTCAATAAAAACGTATGAGTACATAAAAGCAGGAGAAGCTGTACTTGAAATAATAATACAAGATCTTCACCTTTACCAGGACATGATTTATTTTGTCACAGTTTTCAAGCTACTGCAATGCATGGATAATACTTTGGTGGCTTATATAAATGTACTCCTGACATGGATGAAATTGCTTAGAGCATTAATCAGGCACTAAGGAGAACACCAAGATCCCTTCCTATTGTACAATTCTGCATTGAGTTCCATTTATTGATGAATAACCAATAGAAAATGATCAGATGTAGCCAATGGACAGTTCATTCTCCACATGGGGAGGGAGAGGAGTGGGATACTGCCTCTGACAAGAACCCTGGTGCCTTTGATATGATCACTGCCCCTTAGAGGAGAGGTCCTGTTGAAACACAGAGGAAGGGGATGCAGGCTATCAAGATGAGGGAGGAGGACCCAACCATTAAGAGGTCATGGGTAAGGGAACAAGATGGAAAGGAGAGGGAAAGTGGGAACAGAAAGATAAGTAATAAATAATAATAATAATAATAATAATAATAATAATAATAATAATAATAATAATAATAATTTTTAACAACAAAAGAGGAGGATACTTTCAATTAATTATGAAAAATTATTAATTATTTTAGGAATATCCTCTCTTGCTGTCTTAGTTCTCAGTTACTTATGAGAAGCCAGGTGAGATGGTGTCACAACACCATCATAAGGAAAGCTAATGTGAAGCGCAGGGTGAGTGTCTGTCCCACAGGTAAGCCTTGAATAGAGTGTGTAGCCTCCACAGACAGCTGGCATGTAACCTCATAGCACAACAAGGCAAAAGTGGCTTCCTGAATATTGTCTCCCAGCCCAAACTCATCCACCTAGCAAAGACCACAGGCCTGAGACCTTCGCTAGTCTCCACAGATGCCTTCACAGCATTAGCTGAGCATGCTCTTGTTGCATGACAATTGCTGTGTCTTTTCTGAGCTTCATGTGTCTTTCTTTGTCCTGTATGAGCATAGCCATTTTTCCTTAATGCATGTCTCCAGCTATTTGTACTTTGGTTCTGGATTTTTCACTGCAACATAAGAAGAGTGTGTGCTCTGTAAGGCCTTCTGGTTAGGGACAGAATTCTGGCCATGCAGGAGCCAGAAATATTCAGATTTTTCCATTGTTCTCTTCTCTCACTGTGATCGCAAAGCTGTTCTGTTCTGTGCCTTAGTGAGTTCTGACCTTCGTGACTCCAAATCAAGGCTCTTCAAGACAGACATTATTCTGTAACTACCATCCATGTAGTGAGACTCTTGCCCCGTGGTGACAAAAAGGAGTTAAATAGCCAACATGTCAAGAGACCTAGTTGCTCTGAAACTCAGATAGAAAATCCATATTCCTAATACATTAAACAGTAAAAACTATATTGCTTTCAGCTTTCAACCTTCAAGTCTTAGTATAGTTTGTCATATTTTATTCCCACTAATTTTTAAATTAAAAATGTTTAATAATAAAGAGAAAAATGGTGACAGATTCTCATATGCCAGCTGTGAGTGAACTGTGACGTATTAAGTACAATCGTTAATGTACTTTCTTCATGTAAAATCTATCTTAAAAATCATTGTTAATGTACTCTTTCAACAATTTTGGGCTGAGTGTTTTGACTCAAGTGAGTAGTCAGAAAGATTTGATAATTTATATTCTTCTTGTTGGCACTAAATAATAGAGTGTGCTGGATCCCCCATATTTCCATTTGTGAATGTAATAAAATATGTTTAATGCAATTTAAACTCTGTGAACATTTAGACAGCATAAATATTGGCCTGTTCTTGTCATTTAACTAATAATTACAATTCATGTAAGTACATCATAATTTTGCTGAAGAATTGGATGTATGTATGCTTTCACTAATAGAAAAATGTTTATGGGAAAAAATTGCAACTGAGAATTAGACTCATGAAAACATTTAGAAAATGTTTCATCTGAAGTGGGGAAGATAGCAATTCAATATCTCCCTGCCTTCTCAAGAATGAGAGTGTACTTTGAGTGACAGTAACTCAAGTAGGACCAATTATTAGCCTTTTTCAGCATGTATAGCATGTTTGATAGTCACAGAGATTGGCAGATACCTTACAGTCATTCTCACTGACCTTGCAATCCAGAGCTTGTGGGTAAGGATGCCTCACTATTGCTGAAACTCGTTATGCAAGCATTAAATTATTAAATATTTAAGAAATATGTTAGATTTCAATTAAAAATTGTCATAAATTATGCATAAAGTTAAGCAATTACTAAGCAACCAGAGGAAGGATGTGAATAAGGATCATTCTAAATTTCATTAATTTACAAACTCTCATATCCTCTTTAAGTAATATAGATTTTAATGTTACATATAGATTTCTTTGCAAAATTGGCCATCTTAGCATGTGCATTTTGTGGTGGTGTGAGTGAGAACGGCCTCAGTAGGCTCATGTGATTGAATACTTGATCCTCATTTGGCTATACTATTTGGGAAGGATTGGGAGGGATGGTCTTCTGGAAGCAGGAGTGTTACTGGGGAAGAGTGAATAAGATACATTTACACACTGATAGAAGTCCTTGTTGATACAAATCTATGGGATTGATATACCCTATGGGGTTAAATCTTTCTCTTTTAAAACAGCACACATTTTTTTATTCCTATGGACAAAGGATATGGTTGAATAAATGTAAAAATACATATATTTTATTGGCTTCTGTTACATTTGGCAGTTTGTACACTTCTCTGAGACTAAACCAACTTTTGTATTTCAGACTGGCCTTAAACTATTGCTTCCTGCTCTATATATCCTAACTCATTGGACGGTAGGCTGAGCTGCCGCAGAGAGCTTAGTGGTTTTGTTGTTCTTTTCTATTTTCCTTTCTCTTTTTCTTTTTTACATGTCTAGCAAAGCACTTGATGATAGTAAAAACAAAAGTTAAATATTCAATCTCCTATCCCTAAAAAGACTTTATCTCAATATTTTGGCATTCGAAAGTATGGAGGACTTGACTATCATGTCTAACAGCCACGTTTATCAGCAGTTTTATTTAACCATTCTGCATTTGTGAGGATTAATGCTCTCTTCTGCATCCAGATCTAGAAAACTCACAGGCAACTGGATCTTCCAGTGCTTTCGATTTCTCCACAGTTTGGTATTTCTTTACATGTGTGTTGCCATCACTACCCACAATGTGCCATTAGGAAGCAATTTGTACATTCTCTTTCTGTACTTGTGGGAAATAGGAGTTTAATAGGACGTTAAGAGAACCAGCTAGTGATGAGCTAGAGTATGCAAATCAAATTTTTCTGGGATTCATAGACCACAGAAGTTTGTCCAAGGTCCTCCTTTACTTCATCCATCCTTTATTTGTGTGATTTCTTCTATCAGGCCACAAGAGCATGAACGTTACTGTATCTAAATCCTGTTCTTCCATTAATGCACTGCTTGCCTGTCATGTCACAGAAGGAAAAAAAAAGGCATTTGGAGTAATGAGCAAGATGAATAGTTCAAAAGGTTGATAAAGCTCATTTTCAACTCAGACTTTAGAAGCAGGGCACACAAGTCTAGAACCTCTAGAGTAGTAGAGCTCTGATTCCAATGAGTACAAACAGCAGGCAACGCTCCTTAAGAGATATCCAAGGTATTGGGTCACAATATCTCTTAAAATGCAAGCTATTCCTATTCACAACCAACATGGCCTCACACCGCATCTTGGTTCTTGAATGATAGCTTAATTTTTTACGAGTTGTGACACACTTCCGTTAAAGCTCATGTTTCTTGCAGTCATCTGCATGGCAAGGCAAAGGCCCCAAAATCAATGCACAAAGAACTTCCTTTTAAGCCTATAATCAATAGTTGCCAATGATGAATAAACATCTATTATTAACAGTGGATGTGGTTTAGGTTGTTTTACTTATGTCTGCTTTTAAGGCACTTATAATGGATTGCCCTGTCAAGTGAATCCATTAAACGAGTTTACTCTCACTGAAAGCCTAGGGAAGGGCAGAGCTGTGGCACATGTTTATTAACCCTTCCTTAGCTCCCAGACATGCAAAACTACTCTAGAGTATTTCTATTGTAAAAGGAAGGGGTGTTGGCACTATTTTTCATGTAGAGAATTTTACTAATCTTGCTCTCTGTCAGCATGTGAGACTTGTGTCTTTCAGGTGAATTTTTCTTTATTTTCTTCTAAGCCCTGATCCTGGTGAGCTTTGCACATGTTTGTGAAAGGCTTGTGTTTGTCGTTCCCATGATGTGTCCTGTTTGGACACTTTATTACTGTCAGAGTATTTATGGTTAGATTATTCTAAACAATGTCTAGGTTTAATTGAATTGTGAAAATACATTCATTTATAGGTGTTTTAAAGATTCATTTCACTTTCAAGTATGTGTATATATGTCTCTCTCTCTCTCTCGGTGATAGGCACCAGATGTGCTTCGTCCAGAGGAGCAGAGAGTACTCACCAACTTCTCAGCCATTCCTCTACAACTCAGTAGTCACACAGATATCACTAGAGTATTGACATATAAGTTATGTTTTCATGATGGCATTAAAATATTTAAAAGGCCTAAATAGAGAATTGCTACAGATTTGAGTTTCTTTTATACAGTTAAATATCTGTCCATACATATATCTCTAAATGGAAATGCTGGTTCATCTGAAAATATTTAAGCAAAAGCTTACCAACCCAGTACAGTTTCAATGTCAAGTGTTTTCTCCCTCTCAAAGATCTGTGTAATTAAAGTTTAACCTCTGTGATAGAGACAGCTCAATATTTCTTTTGGATTTCATCAAATCTAATACAAAACGGATGTCTGCAAAAGAAACTTATTAAAAAAAAAGAGAGAGAAAAAAAGAATGAGAGTTTATCTGTAGGATTCACCCTCTTAAATGTCTGTAAAATAAAGAATGAAGTCCAATTAAGATAAAAAATCGGTTCATTTATGCAGGAGAAAACCTTGCAGATGGTTTTGGCCTCCTTCACTGGCCTTTACATACAATGCCTTTGATCTCCAACATTACTAAACTGAAACCCAGGATCCAGATAAGATCACCTTGAAGCTAGGTTTTCTGTCTAGTGAATGGCATTTAGTCTGAAGGTTGAACTGTTCCTTGGTCTCTCGAGGATTAGAGATCTAAAATGTTTGTTTTCTGAAAACAGAGCTGAAAGTGTCACCCTGTTTCCCTTTGGCGATGCTGGACCTGGCGAACTGTGCTAAGAGGAGTCTGTTTCCTGTCAGACGCCTTCTGCCATAGCTGCAATGATTCTGCGTGGATCCACAAAACGTTTTAACAGACGCAAGCGCGAAGTCCCTTCTAGGCCGTCTCTCAGTTTTAAATAATTTCAAAACATCCTTTAAGTGGCTAAAACACTGAGGAGTCTAAGTTGAATGTAACTGAAAATTGTCATTTTAGAGCCACGGGTTTTGAAGATTGTGCTCACTTGATTTGGCAAGCACATGACCCTCCAGCACTCGCAGCCAAGTGCGTAGACTCTATAAAGAGACAGCTAGAGTCCATTCCACTGTACTATGCATTCCCAGAATGAATTCAACATCTTGAAATGCTGCACCAGGAAACATATAGGAGAACAAACTTCACATTTAGAATAAAATACAACACTTGTTATAAAGATGGAAAATCTAAGTATATATCTGTGTATAGCTTTTCTCTGTTTTATGTCTTTAGGTTATTTAAAATGTATAGGGAATAAGCATGATTTATTAGTTTTTCCAATGATGTGTTTTAGTGATACCATTCATTTTTTCTCTATTTATTCATTCACTTTACATACCGATTGCAGCCCCTTCCCCCTCTGCCCACCCCCCACAGTTCCACATTTCTACCCTCTTCCCTCATTGCTCACTCCCTTTCTTGCCAGAGAAGGGAGACCACGCCCCCCCCCCATTTCCATCCCTCCTCTCCCTGACACTTAATGTCCCATCAGGACTAAGTGCATCCTTTTCCACTGAGGCCAGACAAGGCTGCCCAGCTAGGGGGAAATGATCCACCAGCAGGCAACTGAGTCCATGTCAGTGACATCCCCTTACCCAGCTCCAGTTGCTAAGGAACCCACAAGAAGATGAGCTGTGTGTCCACAACAAGGGAGATTGAGTTACATTCAGAACTTTAGACACACCAAGATAGGAAAGATGTTTTCTTCAAGGCTGTCAAATACAAATAGCCAAAGCACTAAGACTGTAACATTTATATAATTCATGATTGTGTCATGGTTCCCAGCTACCTCTCCAGCACTGCATTCCACCCTGTGTCTCACCATGATAATAATAGTCTAAACTTCTGAATCCTAAGCCAGCATCAATAATATACTTTCCATTATAACGGTTGCCTTGGTTATGGTGTCTTATTATAGCAGCAGAAACTTTAACTAAGACACCATGTATGTCATAGAAAAAACACAGGGATGAAAACAAAATACAAATATTCATATTTGTTAGTAACCTTCAGCAACAGAAATTACAAAAACCTATACTGATGGTAAAGTAAAATGTTATCAAAATTTTACTGAAATGTGTTGAAAGTCACATACATCTACCTCATGACGTAAATATTCCACCAAGAAGGTTTTTCAACTAAAGCATTTGTCTTTAGAGAGACAGCTAATAGCTGTTCAATTGCAAATATACAGCACATAAAGATTGGTGTATACATGAAACGTAAATATAGACACTAACATGATTAAAGAACACGTGACAATTAAAAGAGACAAAACATCAACACATAAATCATGTTTGAAATCAGGTAATGACGCAAAAATGAGAAGGCCAGACAGAAAAGTGCACTTACATTATGACTCCATTAAATAAGATTCCAAAAGGTAAACTAATGTACAATGACAGGAAATAGATAACTGTCTGGTAGTGGAGGCTGGGAATGCAAGAAAAATAAGTTAACAGTGGGTACGTAGCTAAAATGATGATGGTACATGATGCCCACTATTTAAGAAGCACTATCTCCAGAACAAAATGTACAAAATAAGTACAGAATAAATTAGGGAATATTTTTCTGTTTAAACAAACTATACTAGAAGTGGTGTATGACACAAAATTAAACTATGTTAATGAGGTATTCATCTATACAAACTTGTCTATATATGCAAATGTAATAAACTTTACATGCCCGTATTGTGTGGTTATGGAGTAGAGCTGTAGATAGAGAGTTTGGGTATACAGCCATGAATTAAGGGATACCAGGGGGACTTGCTTCATAGCCACAGACACCCACCTCATGACTGATCAGCCAGGGAAATGCACATCTGAACCTGCCCGGCTGTGGTTCATGCCCTGCTAGATCTGAGTCCATGTAACAGTGTGTGTCTCGCTAAAGCTAAGTCAAGTGCTGTCCAGTGGCCATTAATTTTCATTGTTCCTGATTAAATATGTCCATTGGGAAGTACATTAAAATCATCAGCCAAATTGAGTCCTTGGGAATTCCTGTAAATTGTTTTTTCATGGTTTCCATCCTTCTGTTTTTGTAAGGACTAATTGAAGCTTACTCCCTTTGGTTTGCTTCAGGGAAAGGTAATGTCTTTGTTCTGTTTTGTTAGCTTTTCTGCAATTCTTGCATGTGCCAAAATAAGAGTGGCAATTGCAGGCATTGAGGGTGACAGAGTGTTGGATGCTTTGCAGCAGACGTTTTGTCAAAGTGAAAGGCTTTCCCGGGGATACGAGGCCCTGTCGTCTTCAGTTGTGACACCCTGTATCCTACAGCTAGCTCTTAGCAAGTGGGACACCATTATATGCTACAGACACCCCAACAAAATATCAGTTACTGACTTACACTTTTCAGTGCACCTTGTAATTCTCTACACTAGCAAACACATGAAATATAAAACAAGATCATCACAAATGCTAATCCAAGATTCAAAAACCAAGCAATTATATTATGAAAAGAGATTTTAAACGGCTACATTTATAATCATTGATCTTTGTAAATATTAATAAGCAAATTCAAAAGAAAATTCTGAAAAAGTTTCACTGTGTACACATACAAAGAGAGAGATAAAGAGAGAGAGAGAGAGAGAGAGAGAGAGAGAGAGAGAGAGAGAGAGAGAGAGATTCTCTTTCTTCATGAAAAAAAAAAAAAAAAAAAAAGAAGGCCAGACATAGTGTACTTGCATCCCAGATAGTAGGAAAACTATAAAACATAGTGAGATGCTCTCTCTGCAAAATACATTTTCAAGGAGGATTCAAATACTCTCAAATGTAGTAAAGAATTGGGATTCTGATGGTTGCCTGTCAGTAAATATTAATCAAATTCTCTTTCAACTCTAGTTAATAAATACCTATAAATTATGAGAAAACATCATTTCCTTGTTAATTGATTTGCAAATTACTATACTTAAGATTAAAAAAAAAGTCAGCGCACTGTTCACTGAGACCAGTGCTTCAAGCACAGTGCCCCTCACCTGAGACCAGTAAGTACTTCATGCACAGTGATCCTAACCTGATAACAGTACTTCATGCACAGTGGCCCTCAACTAAGACCAGTGCTTCATGCACAGTACCCCTCAGCTAAGACCAGTGCTTCATGCACAGTGCCCCTCATCTGTATTAACAGCCTGTGAAGTTTGGGCTCAGGTGTCATCTGACTCCTTTAAGTACACATCACTCTGCTTACCAGAATTAATCTGCTTTTGGTTCCACAAATAAGCCATGCGATATCAGTGATATGCTTCTGCATTACAGGTTGCTAATAACATGACTGTTCCTACTCTCTGTCCTTTTCCTTCTGTCTTACTTCTGTTCTGTGTTCAATTTATGCATATGTTCTTCATCACTCAGGAGTTTTGTATTTGGGGAGAAGGTGTTGTTGTTACTTATTACTCCAGATATTATTTTAATGATCTTACAGTTATGATATTTTTTCTCCTATTTTGTTTTTTAAAGCTTGATACAGATTTAAATACATGTATTTATGTGTATAATGACACTTTGTCCAGTAATACTGCTAAATTCCTTTTATAGTTTCCATCATTAGCACATTTATTCATCCAGATAACAACATAAACAAGGCCTTGTGTCAAAGAAAGTTTTATTTTCCTTTTTTCATAATTATGTTTGTTTTGGCCAGAATTCATGCCATTGAAGATCTGAGTTCAATGAGAAAAAAAAAAAAAAAAAAAAAAAACCCTGCAATTTCTGTATCACAAGTTATTTTTTTTCAGATTCTTTATACTTTGTTCCTAAAACCACGAATAACAAATCTTGTCACACCTTTTTTTAAAACCAATCAAGTATTATTTTTATCATTTAATGATGGATTTTTAAACATATCACATGCTTGCTTCTTGAAACATACTGTGATTGACTTTATTGGAAGCCTATGCTATTCAGATTCTGACTATCTTCCTAAGTTAATGAGAGTGTGACAGACAAAGACATAGTTTTCTGGTGGGTCCTAGGAGAAGAGTTGCAGGACAGGCTCAAGTCACCCTAGTGAGTGTGATTTTGACCTTAACCCTTTGAATACCCTTTTGAAGTATATGAGTATTCTTCGGTTTGCTTCCATTGTAAATAAATTTGTCACTTATATCAAGTTTGTGATCACGCTCTCAGTGCTGGAAGTAAAATCTACAATAATTTGTTTTAATTACTAAATTTATAAAAATTTTTGGAGATCAAGGACTTAAAATTTTCCCCAATCAACTTTGTGGCTGGCACTGTAATGACGTAAGATATTCTATTATTACTCACCCTAGAATTTTAAGCTCTCTTAATGGACCACTTACACAGGCATCTTTAAAAAGCATGTGGCCTGAAAATCTTTTAACTCAGACACTATACAAAGAAAAGTAAAAGTTCTCGCATTTCAAAGAACTGGGGAAAGTCTCATCATAAAATATTCTCTTATTTAGAAGCATTTGTCAAAGATGGATACGCAAGCGCAATACACACTTAGATCATGCAAGTCCTTCTCTAGATTCTAAGCAGAAGAATCATCTCATCCTTGACAAAAAATTACCAGTCACCTACAGACATCTATCCTGGGTCCTCCATGTAGTGACCCAGCATAGTCTGGCCAACCCTGCTTGAGATGCTACAAACTCCCAGGTTTCAGATAGAATATATTCTCCATTACAGCAACATATAGGTCCCTCCAATAACAAAGCCAGACTCTCTCCCCGGTCAGATTGTACAAATCCTTCTCCGGGATCTAGTTGATATAGTCTGCCTTATCCTTCCCCTCTTTCATCTACCCAAATTCCAGACCAGCCCTCAAACATCTGCCTCTACCTTGGACCAAGACACATGACACGCTCTGTACACCGGCTCCGTGCCCTGAGTCTACCTGGCTTCATTCTACCCAAGCCGTATTCAACCTCTTGTATATCTTCTTTTTTTTTTTTTTGCTCCAACACACTATGCCCATATCAGACACATAACAAATAATAGAAGACCACAAGCCCAGATATCATTGCAAAAATGTAGACAATACAAGAGATAAAGCCTACCATTATAACAAAACCTGCCAGTCGTATACAAATGTCTGCTAGTGTCAATTACTTGGATGAACCCCGGGACACAGAATTAGAAAAATGTTCATGAACATTATCAAAGAACTTAAAGAGTTTTAAAAAGACACAAAGAAACTGCTCAATAAACTTAAAGAAAAGGACCTTAGAGTAATTGCTCAAGTGATGCCTAAGAAAACACAAACAGAAAGCTGATAGGAATGGTGCAGTCAATCCAGGATTTGAAAACAAATTTTTAATTTAAAAAACATTGATGAAAACTAAAGCTGAATCAAACATGGAATTGTCAGAAACAAAACAAAACAAAACAATAAAACCATCTATAAAACTCAGAGGAAAAATTTTACAAGCATAATGAGTTATGCAGAAGTTATAATATAAGAAATTAAGACAGAGGATCTACACGACATAAGAGAAGAATATAAAATGTTAAATAAACAAAGGAACATACAGCTAATGTTGAACACCATTTAAAGAACAAACTTTCCAATTATAAGAGCAGACAGGGAAGAATCCCAGTTCAGTGGCATAGACTAGATCATTAAGCAGACCATAGGAAAAAATTTTACGCAAATAAAAGGAAGATGTCTCTATTCAGGAAGAAGCACACAGAATACAAAATATGCTTGACCATAAGAGAACATTTCCATAGCACATCAGAGTTAAAACACTAAATATACAGGATAAAGAAAGAACAGAAAAAGACAACGGAAAGAAACACAAGCCACAGACATATAAAGGCAAAGCCATCAAAATAACAACAAATTTCTCAACGGAAACTCTGAAAGCAAGGAAAGCCTGGAACAATGCACTCCAAGTCCAAACCATGATCTCTCTAGACTATTATATCCAGCAAAATTTCCATAATAGAAAGAGAAAGAAGAACTTACCATGACATACAAAAAGCCTAAAAATTATATGTGGCAAACCATTTAAAGAACGGCCACCTAGATATAATCCTAACCACGCTACATGACAGGTATTTGTGTCACCTTGTCCATTGCTGCTGCATTTACCATAGCACAGAAGTGGAAATAACCAAAATTCCCTTCAGGTTACATTCATAGTGTTTTCGCTATTTGTATTTAGCAGCCTTGAAGATAACATCTTTCCTATCTTGGTGAGTCTACAATTCTGTATGTAAATCAATATCTATCATATCTCATCATTTTCATCTTAAAATATCTATCTAGACTTAAATACATTTCACCCCCCAAAAAACTAAGCTTGACTGTAAAACTAAACTAACTATCTGTCCTCCAACCACATCAGACTTGAAAAGGAATAAAATTATCTGCTCCATCCTCCCATACTGAGTATACAGGGAGTGCAGGTTATCAGCTTCCCAAATAAGAAGATGACAGAGACACTTTGCTGCCTAAGCAATCATCCTAAACTCTATAACGTTGGAGCATCATCTTCAGCCTTCTGGCCCAATACATCTGACAGACATACTTGTGTGGCAGGAACTATTGAGGACCTGCTTATCCTGTCTTGGCAGAGTTTGGCCATCAAATCTGCCTACATCCAAGCTTGCCCATTTTAAGCAGAATTCTGTCTGTGGTAGAAATGAGGATATTTTTCCCACTGGCTTGTTTGTCACATTTGAAACTATCTCCACAAGGAGTTTCTTTGATGCTCATCTTCTTTGAGGTAGTCTGGGTGTTGCCAGGAGTTAATTTAATAAAAGTAGGGAATACTCAGCCTTCAGGGAGGAGGGCTGAGCAATATAGATGGGGGATATTAAAATTATCTGAAGGGAGAAATGGAGGATTAGTTAGGGAGGATGGAGCAGATAATATAGAAGGTGAATAAATAACAGTAATAATATATCAAAACATCATAAAGATTGACACTATGAACTATCTAAAATGATGGTGAATAAAACTCTTTTTATATCTATGCCTGTGTAGATTAAATGACATTTTCTCTCTGGGCTAACAATGCTCCCCCTGAAAGTCAGGGGCTATCTAACAGGAACTTCAACACCAGGTGTTTGAAAAGCCCTCTCTTAAGTTGCTGGCCAGAGTTTTCTAAGAGACATCCAGAACATGCAGGCTATTGCTACTGCCTTTGGTTTCCTGACAGAAGTGGAATGTGAGTCCCTATACCTTAAGACACCATGGACTTCTAATATGGGATCCACAGGACATTGCCTATAACCAACAGCTCGTTAATTGGAAATAAGGCCGGTCAACAAAAGGGAGTGAGGCCTTGCACAGGAACCATAACCTGCTACCTGAAACTAATGATAGTGATCCTTGGAGGAGAATCTACCTACACCCATTACTTTACTAAACTAGAATAATCTCTACCTGTATTCTAAGTATTTGTACTTATACCTACAGATAAGTGTAGTCCTCATGGTTTATCAAGGAAATATCCCTTTGCTATACGTGGGGATCATTACAGATACAGCCAATTAAAATACAGAATGAAGGTCCCAGTCACAGCATAGTCCCGGTATCTAAGGCGATCATTGCAGAAGATCAGAATAAAGACTGTGAGAGCCAGAGGATCTTAATATTTGCTGTGAGATTGCATCTTCTGGAAATGTCAGAAAAAGTACACCCGTTAAGTCTTGCCAACATTTCTAACTAAACATGACCTGAACAGGGATGATATCAATAGACATGGTAATGTGCAAGGTGGAAAACTCAAGGGGTCTCAGTGCTAGACCAAGAACTATAGGCAACTAAGGAATGTTGAGAAAGGGAGGCATATGTGCATGAGTTAATTAATGTACGTATATGTGTATGTGTGTTTGCATATGTTTGAAAACTACTGGAAAAAAAAAACAAAACAAAACAAAATGAGGCCATAATTTGAAAAAGAAGAAAGTGAGCAGAGGTACATGAGAGAAGTGGTCCAATTATTATGTTCTCAAAAATAATATATAAATAGACATTTTACCAAATATCTGCTTGTCGCTTTTTGCACAGTATATAAAATTGGTGACAATCTAGAATTAATAATCACTTTTTTTTTTTTTTTTTTTTTTTTTTTTTTTTTTTTTTTTTGGTTTTTTGAGACAGGGTTTCTCTGTGTGGCCTTGGCCATCCTGGACTCACTTTGTAGACCAGGCTGTCCTCGAACTCACAGCGATCCGCCTGCCTCTGCCTCCTGAGTGCTGGGATTAAAGGCGTGCACCACCACGCCCGGTTTTAAATGACATCCTATGCTGATTTTATAAACAACCACATCAGCCTTAGCTTACTTTTAAGTTCTGTCTGAAAAATTGCAGGGGCTTTTACCAATCATTCATAGACACCATGTAAACACAATGTCATATTTTCACAAGCATTTTTTAATCAAGGAAACTAGAGTTGATAGAAATCTTATTGATTTTTAGTGTCTCACATGACATTCATATTAATAATTAATGTGGTACTGGCATAATAAATATGCAAAGACGCAGCACATCAGCCTAAACATCTCCAGTAATTTGTAGACTTAAACTCATAGAAAACCACTAATGGAAAACAGCATATTCTCCTCCCTATGAATAGTCAAATACCATGCATAATGTAACAGTGCAACAGCTAATGGCAGGCTCAGACAGAGCAATTTGAACTTGTTTTAATGGACAGGGCAAGCTGATCTTTAACTTGGCCTACAGTAAAGTTTGCCTTTACACTGCCCTAATTGTTACCCTATCCCTGGAGCTTGAGGTTCCAGGAAACGCAAAAGTGATTGTTTCGATATTTGGGCATGCTTATTATATTCTATCAAGAATAGGAGAACGTGAGCTAACAGATTGGTAGCAATGCCTATTTTAATATTAGAATACTTGAACAAAGAGCAGTTTACTACAGTGTCCCTTCATGGATAGTGGGGGCACAGCCCTTACAAAATGATAGTGGGGTTAAGTACTTGGTGAGCAGAACTTACATATGAGTTCACGGTGGAAAGAAAGCCTGAGGTAAAAATGATCACAGAATCCTAACTTGATATTTTCCCAAGTCAATTACTCCAGCATTTCTGTCTGGGCATAGGTTATGCTAAATAACACCTCAGTGGGTAAGCCCATAAGCTTACTGTTTTAGCTCCATTCTCTCTCTCTCTCTCTCTCTCTCTCTCTCTCTCTCTCTCTCTCTCTCTCTCGTTTTTTTGTTTTTTTGTGTGTGTGGTGTGTGTGTGTGTCTCTGTCTCTGTCTCTCTATCTCTCTCTCTCTTAAAATTTATTCACATTAAAAAAATTATTCACATTACATCCAAGTGTTGTCTCCTCACTTTTATCTTCCTGTTTTCACCCTCCCTCTCTCCTCTTCTCTGTTTCCCTGCCATAGACCTCAGACAGGGCCTCCTCCTCTACTGTCTGATCACAGCCTATCAGGTCTCATCACGGTAGCATGCATCCCTTTCTTCTGTGTGCCAGCAAAGGCCTCCATACCAAGGGGCAGTGGTCAAATCACAGGCACCAGAGTTCAGGTCAGAGGCAGTTCCCTCTCTCCCCCTTCCCCTCACAATGGAAAACGAGCTGTCCATCAGCTACATCTGAACAGGAGGTCTAGGTACTCTGCATGCATTGGCCTTGGTTGGTTCATCGGTTTGTGCAAGTCCCCTGGATCCAGATACACTAGCCTTGGTGGTCTGCCTGTGAAATTCCTGTCCATTCTGGATCCTTCCATACCTGCCCACTCTTCCCTACAACTCTCAGCTCTCCTGCAGGGTCAAGCTGCAAATCCCAGTATCTCTCCTGACACCCTGCTGGGTGGAGTTTCTCAAAGGCTCTCTATGTCAGGGCTATTATCTACTTATAAATGAGTATATATGATGTGTGTCTTTTGGGGTGTGAATGAACCCACTCAGTATGATCATTTCTAGTTCTAGACATTTGCTTGCAACTTTCAAGATTTCCTTGTTTTTGATAGCTGAATAGTGTGTAAATGTACCACAATGTTCTTTATCCATTCTTTGGTTGATGAATATCTGGATTGTTTCCAGATTCTGGCTATTACAAATATAGCTGCTATGAATATAGTTGAGCATATGTCCTTGTACACTGGAGCATCTTTCGTGTATATGTCTTAAGGTAGAACTATTCCCAATTTTTTTTTTAGAAAGTGCTAAATTGATTTCAAAAGTGGTTGTATATGTGGTTGCACTCCCTCCAGCAGTGAAGGATTCTTCCCCTTTCTCCGCATCCTCACCAGAATGTGCTATCACTTGAGGGTTTGATCTTAACTATTCTGGTAGATATAAGGTGGAAGCTGAGAGTCATTTTGGTATGCATTCCATAATCACTTTTTATTCTTAGAGCATTTTACAACTGTATTTCTTTTTGTGTATGCTTTTATTTATTTATTTTTATTAATTTATTCAAATTACATCTCAATTGTTATCCCATCCCTTGTATCCTCCCATTTCTCCCTCCCTCCCATTTTCCCCTTACTCCCTTCCCCTATGACTGTGACTGAGGGGGACCTCTTCCCCTGTATATGCTCATAGGGTATCAAGTCTCTTCTTGGTAGCCTGCTATCCTTCCTCTGAGTGCCAGTTGAGTGGAGAGTGGAGACTGACTTTCACATGAACTCTGGTGCCCCATATTTGACCAGGTCCTCTGGATGGGGAGACCAGGTGACACTGTATTTTCAAGGCTAAGATGAAGTTTCTCACACATGTTTACTCTTACTGTAAAAAAAAATACTACAAAAGAAAGCATTATAAAGACACACAAATCAAGTAGGCTTTTCTCTTTACAAAAGATCAAAGAATAATCATTGTATGGTTTCATAGCTTGCATATAAAGTTTCATCTTTCACAAGGGAAAAGTGAAATTGTTTCATATTAAATATAATGAGTATTTGACTAAATTGAAATTATATGGTAACTTAATAATAAATTTATAGCATGACATATGATTAAATGAATATCACTTTAAAAATAAAATATAAGATTTAATATATTTAGAAGATAGATGATAGAAAGCTGATAGCTGAGTAAAAGATAGATAGTACATAGATAGATATAAATAGATAGATAGACAGAAAGTTTAAAAAGTAGAACAAAACTGAACAAGTAGTAAACTTCAAGGTGGCTGATACAAATTAAACTCATAAAACAATATCTACTATTGATGTTATCTAAATTTTAATTTTATGCTTAATTTATTGGCTTCCATATGACAGTTCCCTTTCTTGGGGAATCATATAACTCCCAATAAAAATATTTAAAAGATAATTTGACTTCCTCCTTTCCCATTTGGATCCCCTTGATCTCCTTTTGTTGTCTTATTGCTCTAGCTAGAACTTCAAGAAATATATTGAAGAGACATGGAGAGAGTGGGCAGCCTTGTCTAGTTTCTGATTTTGGTGGAATATCCTTGAGTTTCTCTCCACTTAATTTGATGTTAACTATTGGCTCCCTGCATATAGGCTTTATTATGTTTAGGTATGTGCCTTATATCCTGATCTCTCCAAAATTTTAAGCAGGATTAGGTGTTGGATTTTGTAAAAAAAAAAAAAAAAAAATTTGCATCTAAGGATATGATCATGTGTTTTTTTTTCTTTCAGTTTGTTTATATGGTGGATTACATTTGACAACTTCCTCTTGGTGGGGAGGCCTGAGTACACTCAGAGGAAGGGGAAGCAGGCTCCCAGGATCAGCGCAAATAGGCTGTGATCGTATGGTGAGGGAAGAGGCCTTTCATAGGCCTAGAGGATGGGAATAGGGGTGAAAGAGGGAGGGAGGGGGAATGGGAAGATACATGTGAGTGGATAACAATCTAGATGTAATCTGAATAAGTTTATTTAAATAAAAAAATGTTTAAGAAATATTTAAAGATTATTTTAAATAGTGCTAAGGACTAGGATTCCTGAGGGAGGGTTTCCTTGGACTGCACTTCTTACTCCACATGTATATTTTACTTGTAATCATTGAAAAATTTATGTTCTTCAGTAGACAAGTCACAAAGACCTCCTAGAATACCATGAACCTGTAGGTATCCGGGGTTCTCACAGGTCATTCTCAGGATTTTCTGTAAATATGCAGCACATTATAAATGAGTGCTTACAGTCCCTGCATTCTGCCTTCAAAGGCTGACAAAGTCATCCTGAAAATACAATGGTTGGTGTCTCATACTTCTTGAGTTAGCACACTCTTCTTACATATGTGTGTTACCTTCCAAGGCCCATAAATATACTCAAACTTTCAAATTTCCCTCTGGGAATTAATTCTCCAGTATTCCTTTGAAGTTTTATCAGTCTTTCTCACTTCAATGTTTATCTTCTCTTGTGAATGTAATGTTAAGTAAATGATACTAATTTCCCATAACACCATATGGAAATCTGTTTGAAATGTGCAAGCTACAAGTCAGGTCATGTCAAGTATGTACATAGGAATTTCCAGTGAATTGAAAGGTAGTTTCAGTAATAACAAAACTGTAGGATGGTTCTTTGTAGCAGTATAAAAAAGTGATAGACACTATTCTCTTGTCACTGTTCTTCTGATTAAGAAGCTCTTGATTTTCAGCCATTATGAGTTAAGAAAAGAATAAAGGAAATTAAACAACTTGAAGTTCCAAAGATATTATTGTCCTTAAAATATGACCAGTTTTTTCAATTAATATTTATCATGTTTTTCCAAAATAACTGTTAATATAAATAAGTCATGAAAGTTCACTCTGAAACTATTCTTCTTTGTTCATGTTGTTTTTTGGCACCAATGAATCTTGTTCTGTGACATCTAAGGTGGCTCATCCCTCCTTCTTTCTAGTGTAGAAGGAAAATGGAAATGTGAAATTTGACATGAAATAAATTTAATTTTAAATATGAAGAACAATTTTAAACAAAGAAAAACCAATATTGAACAAAAAGGTTGAACTGCAAGGCAAAAGACACCATCGACAGGACAAAAACAGCAGCCTACAGAATGGGTAATCATGTTCACAAACTCTACATATGACAAGGGTTATTTCCAAAATATAAAATAAAAAACCACATAAAGCTATCCCTATGATTCCTGGGAACTGAATTGTCTAAGAAACTAGACATCAAGGATCCAAATAAACCAACATTTAAAAATGGAGTACAGATCTAAACAGAGAATTCTCAACAGCAGAATCTCAAACGGCAGAGAAGCACTTGAGGAAATGTTCAACATCCTCAGCCATCAGGGAAATAAAAATCAAAATGACTCTGAGATTCTATTTACGTCTGTCATAATGGCTAAGATTAAAACACAAGTGACAGCTCTTTCTGGATAGGATATGGAGCAAGGGGACCACTCCTTCCCTGCTGATGGGAATGCAAACTTGTACAGCCACTTTTGAAACCAATATGGTGGTTTCTCAGAAATTAGGAATCAATCTATTTCAAGACCCAACTATACAACTGAGCTTATATCTGAAAGATGCTCCATCCTATCATCAAGAAACTTTCTCAGTTTTGTTCATAGGAGCCAGAAACTGGAAATCACCTAGATGTCCCTCAACCAAAGAATGGATAAAGAAAATGTGGTACATTTGCACAATGGAGTATTACTCAGCCATTAAAAACAATATCACAAAAGTTTCAGGCAAATGGATGTAGCTAAGAAAGATCATCCTGAGTGAAGAAGTCCAGACCCAGAAAGACAAACATGATATGTACTCACTTATACATAAGTGGATATTAACTGTAAGGTAAAGGATATAATGCTACAGTCCACAGACCCAGAAAGGCTAAGTAACAAGGAGGGCTCAAGGATCTCCCTGGGAAGGGGATATGGAATAGATATTGTTGGGTTGGGATAAGAACAGGAGGGATCAAGTGGGCGGAGGATGGAGAGCATGAGTACCAGGAGAGTCAACTGGAATTGGGGGTGCAATTTGCAGACAAGGTAGAAATCCAGTGCAATGGAAATGCCCAGGTTTCTATTAGGGTGACTCTAACTAAGATTCTTAGTAATGGGGGATATAGAGCTTGAACTGGCCAATCTACAACCAGGCAAGACTTTCTTTTTTAATACTTTTATGTTATTACATATGTATAAAACAAACTACATACATCAGGGAGAACCATGTGACAAATCATGAGAATAATGGTTCTATACATGTTACATTCATAGTGACTTGGCCATCTGTTTTTCATCTCGTTTGAAGTAAGTGTTTTTCCCATCTTGTTGGGTCTAAATTTCCAAATGAGATTCAATATTTATCCTGTCTCAACTCTAAAAGCTTAACTTCTTTGTCTTGATCTGAAACGATCTTGTCCCTAACCAACAAGTATTATCTTGTCTTCATGCCCCGCACAGACTTGAGAAAGGAATTTTGGACACCAGCCAAACCACAAAACCTTTGACCTACAATTTGTCCTGCCAGAATAATATGCTGGGTTAATAATGGCACAGGAGTTGTGCTAGTGACCATCAATGATCATCCTGACCACCATGCCATAGGTGGGAACCCACCCCTGACTGATTCTATATTCTTGTTAGGTCTGCTGACAACAACCCTTTTCTGCATGCCCTCAGAGGTACAGACATCAATAAAGAACTAAATGTCCAGGTCTCCATGATGCCCAGTGTTTGTGAGGACAAATGGAGAAAGACCAAGACAAAGCAAGACACACATTTATCTATAAAGACTATGTTGAAATTGAAGCCTAAATGACTCAAAGAAGAAGTTCACTTGGGTAGATGCTTACCAAAATCACTAGACATTCTTTAAACCAAAATCAGCCTTCAAACTTGTCACATGACTCTTAGGAACTGACTTGTTTTCATGCCCTCCTTTAAGTTATGATTTTTAACACACTTGGTTCTCATTTTAAAAATATACACAGTAAGTATTCAAGCATACAGCTTCTTATACAGAAGTGCATTGTGAATTGAAGAGTATATCTAAAAACCACACATTCTTGTGAGAGACCTAACATCCAAAAAATGGACCACTACCCTTAGCAACATCATATGCTTGAATTCCTTGGAGGAAAGTGAGTCTAGATTCCAAAATATCCCTGAGATCCATGCAGTCTGATACTGTGAATCTTTCTCTCTTTTTTTTTTTCCCCTTAGGACACAAAAGACCTGAGCGTGATAAAAGAAATGTCAATGACTCTGGTTGATAGGCTACCATTAATTAAATGTTCTTGGCATATTTAATTAATTAATGCGCTTGACATAACTTATTGCCTCATTTTTGCATGTGTAGTTGCAGTAAAATAAATCACTCAATAACTAGTGTAACTTAACACTCAGTAACTTAATATTTTAGAGCACCAACCCTCATAAGGGGACCACAGATTAGAAAAGATTACGTCAAAATCTCTGATAGTTCTCCATTACACTAGAATATTATAATAGTGAAAAAGAAAAGTATCACTCTGTGTCTAAGAGAACTTACTAGTTATCTGCCTGTCATGCCAGATTTTTTAAATGAAATTATATTTGAAAAAGAAGAAAGAAACAAAAAATTGATTAGAAGGACAGAAAGAACACTGAAATATAAATGTGAAATTGATTAAGCAATTACCCAGAAGCCATTGAGCTGACCTTAAAGAATTTCTGTGGCTATTAATTTGAAACTTGGAATTGCTGCTGACATTTACTGTTCAGGTTGAACAGGATGTTGCTGTGCCCATTTTGATTTCCACTCCACACTCACATGAGAATGGGATGGAGTTTTGTCGTTCCATGTTATCATGCTGTCCATTTTAAAAATATATAAGTCATGGTGTTTCCAACATAGGAAGCAGGCTTTAGCTGTGCATAAAGTAGAGTCTGTGCAGGTAGGCAGCTAAGTATTGTCTTATGGGAATATGAGTAATTAGTCAATTACTCAGCATATAGAAATCAGGTGAAAAGAGAGAAATTTTCTTTTATTAAAATTAAGAGCTTTAAGGTATAACATTGTTTATCTTTGCAACAACAGTCTACATGAGGTCAATATGCACAAATTGTCTACAATACTTATGCACAACTAGATTTAGGATATATTCTTCAAAAGCAGAATTAATTTTATTGATAAACAATTAGGCAGTAGCTAGATGCCATTGGGCATCAATTACAATTCTACAAGGATCTAGCACAGATTTACAGTCACAATTAATGGCATGTCAAATTGTTGGACGAAATGTATGATGTTCAATAATAAGCAATCAGATGCTAAGAAGGCCAGATGGTTTTCAACATCATCAAAAAATGCCATTTTATCACTGCTGACACTCAAAATGCTCACAAATTTAAAAAAAAAAAAAAAAAGCAACCGGAAAAGGCAACAAGTATACAAATTTGATCTTTATGGTATTATTTTTTCAGTATAATAAAATACAGAGGGGGAAGTAAATATATATTGGAGGGACCCATATCTTGCATAATGTGTTTCTAAATATTGAGATAAGTATGATTTTGCGTTGAACTATAGTTGTGTAGTTACATTAATTTACATCTGGATGCCATAGTTAAGTTGGTGGAAACTCTTGTAGAAGGACGACGCTAAGTTGTATCCAATGTTCTCCTCCTCCTCTTTGTCACTTCCATGGAACAACGGCTTGCATTTAGTGCATGACATTACGCAAAGGGCAAAGGTGACACAGCATTACTGCTGTGATTATTACATTACATAACCTTTTATTTTAAAAGTTATTCTCTGATTCTCTGTGGCTTGATAAAACATTCTAACCACCATAGGATACTTGTTCTCAATTATTGACTTGATTAGGCGGATAGCCTAACAGGTTAGTAAAGTAGATGGCTTGGGTATCTGTGAGAGGCCTTCCAGAGAGGATTAAATAAGAAGTAAAACTCAGCCTCAAGTGGGAAGCAACAACTCATAGGTTACTCTCTCAAGCTTCTCTGCAACTCTCAGTTTCTTTGCTACCGTGATACATGTTATTCTTGCCTACCCAGGACTCCCTGCCCACTATGAGAGATTAAAACCAGGGTGTGAATGGAGATTTGCTGCTAAGTCAGAGGTTTGCTCAAATGTAGATAGTAAAGTGCCTGCTAAATAGAAAGGAATTAAGTAAGGGCTTGATCTCACAAAAGGTTGGCATGAGTTCTTACAGATAAGCCCCTGGTTTTCTATAAGGGGGGGCTCTTTGACCTCGAGCTGTGGCAGAGAACTTTGAATAATCCATGGAGAGAGAGGCTAGGTCTGGAAGTTAGACACTTCCTTGCCTGCATCTGTCTATTCTATTATTATGCTATAATCAAGTTTCTACCAGCTTGTGACTAAGCATGCAAATACAGAGCCGATGGGGGGCCTTTTGTATCCAACCCTCCACAAGTAGAATTAGATACATTGTAATGTTGTGAATCACCTCTGTTGTGCACAATTGGTTATATTATCTCTGAAACAGGTTGTGTTAGGTAAATAATAAATTATTTTGTTTAAACTGTTACTAAATTCAGATACTTTGTATCTCTTATAAATTTGCGTTAGCTGGGTACTTAGTTGCAGACTTTGAATATTTATTCTTTTTTGGGGGGGGTCTGTCATGTATAATTAAGTAATTAAAATTATTTCATTATTCATTGTTATATTTGTAGACAGTTTCAAATTTTCATTTCTTTTTATTGTTGAGGACTATCCTATTGTGTAAATACATCTCATTTGGTTTATCACTTCCTCCATTAGTAGATACTTTATTGATTGCCTCCATTTTACTACTATATATAGTGGTCCTGTAAACACTAGTTTATAAATAGCTGTTAAAGTCCATGTTTTCATTTCTTTGGACAGAAAGTACAGAGGTAAATACACTCATTCATAAGATATTTTTAAGGGACTCACAGTCACAACTACCTGGAAGGAAGGCAAAGAAAAAGGGCTCTAGGTAGATTAATGTAGTTTCCACATAAAACTTACAAGATTCTTCTAAACAGTCTTGTACAGTCCTGCCAGCAGCCTGTGTTTTCAGTGATTCCAGACCCTGTCAATTTAAAGATCCTACCCATTAACGTTGTTTAGTTCTCAGTCAAGTGTTGTATGGATTCTTTTTTTAATTACCATGTATATTATCATCATCGAAACCATAAATATTAGTTATTATCCATTGCTTAAGCATGGCTAGGTAAGCACAAGTACTATACTTATTACTATCATATGTATATACAAAGGTCTGTCATTAAATTTCTGTCCTGTCAAGGTCTTTTTCCTAGATCTATGCTAGTTATTTTATTTATTTTATTTTTGATTTTTTTTTTTTTTTTTTTTTAACACATACATAGATATTTTATTTGCTAGTTTCACATTTTGTATATTTTCTCCTATAAACTTGTTCATTTTAGATTCTATATTTTAGATCATGAAGCCTTGAGGACAGGAAAGATGTTCTCTTCAAGGTTGCCAAATACAAATAGCCAAAACACTATAAATGTAACACTTATAATTCCGGATTGTTTCATGGTTCTTCTTGCTGTAGGTAGTGGTATGGATTCTTTAGAGTCGAGACATTAAGTCATTAGGAGGCACATGATTTTGTTCTTTCCCACCATCCATTGTCATTTATTAAAGCATGTTGTTGCTTTCTTAATATTCTCCATGGGGATACTTTTCTGAAAAAAAGTTTTACTTCTCTATTTTCATTGTTTGTGTATTTATTAAGGCATATTCGTAAAATAATTGCTAAATCCAATATTTGGAGGTTTTTCTCCTTTTAGGTCTGATTTCCTACTGTGCATGCTAATATGTAGAGATGAAATAGGCAAATGTGTATTTATTTCCAGTTTTTCCCTCACTGTTTTTTAAGAAAGACAGCCTTCACAGACTAACAGTCTTGGCTCTTATTAAAAATCAAGAGCAATTTTACATGGTTGTTTATTTTAGGGCACTGTAGCCTATTCTATTCCATTAGCCTATATGTGCTGTTCTGTAAGAATCATGCTTTTAAAAGCAATGCATTTGTGAAGATTTTTTAAATGAAAATGTGGTACAGGCTACAATGTTTTTATTTTTTATTTTTTTATTTTCATAATTATTTGGATTTGATTAATTTCTTTTCGATTACATATATAGTTGTAAATCCATTTACTCATTTTTAAAAAATAAAGAATGTATAAAATTCGACACTATATAAATGTAAAGTGTTTGGTTTAATAGACATCTTAACATTACTAATTTTTCTATCCTTAAACATGTGATAACTTCCATGTTATATTTTTCAGCAATAATTTATAGTTTAAATTTTAGAATATATGTGGTTTCACTTACTTTCATATTTCTTGAGAGAAAAATAACCTATAAAATCAACTAAGGGGTTCGAGTACAGTGTCAGGGCAAGAAAGTGCAAGGCAACAAGATTAAAGAAGCTGGTGACTTTTAATCCAAAGTTAGAAAGAAAAAACAATGAGCCATGTGCTCAACTTTTCACAGATCAGTGTCCTTCCTTAGGACCTGTGACATAGGTGTGTGTGGGTCTTCCCTCCTCAGTGACATATTTAGGTCCATCTCACAACGGCACGCCCAAAGGTAACGTAAACTACATAATCCTCCAGAATTGTTGAGGAATGACTGGAAAGCTTGACTACTAGATAAATCTAGGTCATGCCACGTAGGCAATTGATATTTTTGTATCCTGGTAAGTGTATTAGGTATGGGATTATTTCATGTATGGATACACTGATCTTACATCTCCCATTATTATTTGGAGTCCCTGGATTTCTCTTTTCTTTCTTTCTTTTTTCTTCCTTCCTTCCTTCTTTCCTTCCTTCCTTTCTTTCTTTATGTCATCCTTCATTTATTTTTTGATATTTTCGATTTGTACAATAGCTTTGGTTATAATATAACTGACAACAATCATCACCCCAGGTAGAACGAAGCACCTCTGTCTAGTCACTCATTCTCCACAAAAAATTCAATTTTTAAAATCATCTATGATATCATAATGATTTTATACAGTATTTTACCACAGTATATCACATACTATTTACTTCACACAATATTTACTTAAGTGTTCTTTATATGTTTAGATAATGATTTTATTTTTCTAGGACTTTGAGGTATATTTACTATGAAAATGTGTTAGATTTCTTTGAAGTATTTTCTCTGTCACTTTAAAATTTTACCTAAATTTTTTTTTGGTTTTACTATGTAACATATTATCTTGACTGATTCTTTATACTGAATAGAACTTGCATAATAAATACAGCTTCCACATAAGTAATAATAATAAATTTAAGTGTTTTCTGAATATTTTGAATATATAGACAACATAGAATTCTAAATATTATACCATTTATTATCAAGAAGGATATTAATTTGTAGTGTTTGTTTCTTTTTCTTTCTTTTTAAAACTCAGTCAGATATTATATTATTTCTTGTGGTGACTTTATCTGCATTTGTTTTCATACCAGTTCTAGCTTTGTAAAATAATCTGAGAAAATTTTCTTTTTATATGATTTTTAAAGGTGGTATGAGGACAGAAAGTTTTCAAATGAATTTACATATAACAAAATATCCTGAATCTTAGAAGAAAAGAAAATAAGGAATGAACTTCAATTCAATGACACAAAAGAGGAATTTTTTGAGAAGGGCCTCAGTAGCTTATGTATTAAGACTGACAATAACTTAGAACTTGTAAATTTAAGGGAAAAAAAGATTCTATCCAGAAAAGGACACTATCATTTCAGCAAAGCAATAACCTACATGAAATAATAATTAACAATTATACTTCCAACAGAAGATTAGATCTAGAATATAGAACAAATTAAAAAAAACAATACTGAAGAAAAAAGCTCAATTATAAAAATAAGACATTAAAAAAAGAGATAAAATAACCCAATTTTAAAACAACGGGGTAAAAGCTCAATAGAGAATTTTCAACAAAAGAATCTCTAATGGTGGAGAAGCACTTACAGAATGACCAATTTTCTTAGTCACCAGGGAAATGCAAATCAAAGGAACTCTGAGATTTCATCTTTCCACATGTCAGAATGGCTAAGAACAAAATCTCAAGTAACAGCACATCCTGGCTAAGATGTGGTGCGCTGCTGGTGGGAGTGAAAACTTGTACAAACACTGTGGAAATCTACCTGTACTTTTCTCAGTAATTGGTCTATCTCAAGACCCAGCCAAACCACTCCTGGGCAAATACCCAAAAGATGCTCACAATACAACAAGGACATTTTCTCAACTATGTTCACAGCATCTTTATTCATCATAGCCAGAAGCCAAAACAGCCCAGATGGCCCTCAATCTAAGAATGATTTTTTTTAATGTGGTACATTTACACAATGGAATACTACTCAGTTATTAAAAACAAAGGCAACATGCAATTTTCAGGCAAATAGATGGAACTAGAAAATATTTTTAAGTGAAGTAACCCAGACCCAGAAAGGCATGCATGGTATGTACCCACTTATAAGTGGATATTAGTCATGAAGTACAGAATAGCCATGCTATAGACCCAAATAAGCCAAGGAGGGCCCAAGGGAGGATGCTTGAAGCTCATTCAGAGAGGGAAATACAATAGTCATCTAAAGTATGTGGAGGGCAAAAACTGGGTGGGATAGGGTGTGGGGAGGATAACTGGGGTATGTTTAAGGTGACGAGATAAAGTGAGAGAGGTACAGTGAGGACTCAAAGAGAGAATGGAAATTGGTGTGGGGACATCTCTGGAATAAGGGAGGCTTCCATGAGTCTATGCAGATAATTTAAACAAAGCCTGTGAGTCACAGCTTGTGGTTATCACCATGTTATCCAGAAAATACAGGACTCATTTTCCTTCACAATGGCATTAAAATAATACAGGAAAAAAAAAACCTTTAAAAGTCTTTAGTTATTTTCTGACTCTCAAATAAAACAGAAAAGGCTCTTGATGGTGGAAAATACCTTTGATTTCAATGAAAATTATATACATGCAGATTTAGAAGCACATGGAAATATTTAAAATCAGAAGCTAGAAATTGCATAATGGCCAGTGAACTAGAAAGCAATTAGAATATTTTGTCCCATAAGGATATTTAATGATAGCTACGTTATCACCTTGTGTCTTGAAGAAATTATGGAGTCAGTCTAATAAAAATTACTTAAGCTTACTCAGAAAAAATTCTGGAACTGATGAAAAGAAACATGGATTGAATCAATACTAAGGGAAAATTAGACTCTCATTAAGTTTACAACCCCAAGCCAACTTTCAGAATAATTGTTCCTTTATTGACTATGTTGAATCCATTTGAAGAATACTCCAATGTTTTTTAAAACAAATAAAGTATATATTTCCAACACATCCCCCAACAGTACCTAGTAAAGGAAGTATCTGGTATATTTTATAGAATCATTGCCTTATTAATCTTTTAAGACTTATATAAAATAAGAATTTGTTAGGATCTAATTCAAGCTAGGTATTATGTAGGATGTGATTTTAAAGCTTCCACTTGATAAAATCAGAAAAAAAAATCCATGTGTTTCTCACCACCCAGTTGCTTCTCTGATTTTTGAATGATAATGGGTCAAATATTTAATCAGAGTAGCTAGCATGCCTACACATACTTTTCTGAACGAAAGTGCAGAGCATAAGCAACATTTGGCAATTTTGAAATATCAGTAGTAAATTACCCACTTGCCTAAAATAAAACACAATCCCAGGTGCGTGGTATAATGGCTTTCAGTTATTACTAGGCAATAAAATGTCATGTTTTCTGGAAGACAGAGCAAAAAGTTCAAGGTTTAATGTTGACTCAGTTGATTTCATCACATGGTTTCCTCACAGAAAAAGGCATCTACGACAGAGGTCTGACTACCTCTGACTACCTGTTTGAGGGTATGAAGTCAAAGCTTCAAGTAGAACATGGACATTCAAGTTCATTGTGGGGAAATCAATAGAGAAAAGAGACGTTTCAAGAGAAAACACCCCTGTAGAGAACACAGAAAGCATTCAGGAACACATGCCCACAAAGTAAAAGAAGTAAAAGACAGAATGTGATAAGTTATAAGATACAGGCAGACGAGGTAGCACCTGAGTCTCATAGATCAAGAAACAATTATTGGCTCCAACAAAAATAATGCATATTCTGTGTGTAATAGAGAATATGTAGAGAAGAGAAAAATGTGCTCTTCCAGAGAAGACAATTAACTATCCTATTCTAAATACCTCTCTGGTACAGCAATAGTAATGTGAAAGCTACATCAAAATAATATCACCATTATCAAAAAGCAAAAAGTGGAGGCAAGGAAAGTGGAAACAAAAGAATCTTGCATCCAATGGAAAAATTCACATTATATGGAATAGAATAAAATCATGAAGGCATGTAAATAAACATGACACTACAGTTCATATTGAGAGTTGAATACTCATTTAATCAAGATAGACCCAGAATTGATATAAGGCAGAATTACTTGACGAGGATGTTAAATTATTGGTGACAGGAATATTTCATATGTACAAGTTATCAAATATAAACAGAAGACCTCAGGTAATATTAGTTGTACTTTTAGTGATAAAAAGTATAAAATAGTAGGTGAACCTCTGGTATGATTAATAGCACACTAGAAAAAATGTTCAAAAATTACCTGAACAGCTAACCCAAAACAAATAAACAGAAATGAATCATAAGAATTGGCTCTTTGCAAAACAGAGTAAAGGAAGAAATAGTCAAAATATTCAACATCTTTTGAGGACTGTAGGGGAATCTAAGTGGGCTTTTCCGGGATATCAGAGTTGAGGAAGGATGCCAGCCAGGAACAATGTAAAAAAGAGCAACAATGGTTAATAGTGTCTATGTGTTTAGACTTTCAAAAAATGTAAATCAAGTCAATTTGTTCTGTAAACCCAAGATATGGGAACTATCAGTAAACTGCAAATGCTACAGTGACAGCAGCATATTCTCAGTGACAATGCAAGCCAGAACACTGGGACTCCAAACGTTTAAAAAAAAAAAAAAAAAAAAGAAAGAAAGAAAAAAGAAAGAAACAAATTTACTAAAATGAGAATTCTAAGCCCAATGAAAGTAATATATGTCCATAGGCAAAAAGTTGTGAACTTTTACCTAACTTCATGCTTTATCACAAGAAAACTCTTATAAAATAAATATCTTAAAAATATAAGCATAGAGTAAAAACCAAATCAGTAATTAGAGAACTACTTCCTAGAAGGATGCCACAGAGGTCATAAACTGGCTAGCTGTCAATAAATCTGTCTGAGAACGCTGGGAAGATAGGAAGGACTTACAAAGACTCTGGAGCACACTTCTTCACGCGAGGGCTTAAAGTGTCCAGAGAGTAGCAACGTCATCGTCACAGACTCAGTATAGCACAGGAAGACACTCTTCTGTAATGTCACCATCTTCAGTGTACTCCAGATTCTGCCAGGCACACCCGTCACTTACTAGACAAATTTTAAACTGCTGGTCAGGTCTTGGTTACCAAGAGAACATTCACTCCATGACAGACAGCAATAAGTTATCAGTTTAGCATTACAGAAGCTGAGGAAGTAAGATGGCAAAGTCTAAACAAGGAAGAATTTCCTGTTATGGGATGAAGAAATTTCTGTTGTAGCTTTTTCATTTGAGCTTCCTAGTGTCCATAGGCATGCTCTTACTTCTTTATAATTTCGTACAAATACACCATATATGCAAACACATTGGCATAACCCACAAATTGTAGGTAATTGCTTCTGACCATCAAAGAGTCTTACTTCAGAATTCTTCACAAAGGCAATAT
>NW_026131770.1:0-35830 GCF_903995435.1 Acomys russatus | reverse complement strand
AGAGGAGAGGAGGAGGAGGAGAAGAAGAAGAAGAAGAAGAAGAAGAAGAAGAAGAAGAAGAAGAAGAAGAAGAAGAAGAAGAAGAAGAAGAAGAAGAATATCCTTTCTTGGGCATGATGGCATATACCTGAAACATGGCTGCTCAGAAAGCAGAAGCAGTCAGATCATTCAAGAGTTCAAAGCCATCCTGGTCTATAGAATAAGTTCTGTATAAGTTAGGATATAAAGTTGGGAAATGAGAACCTACCTGGAAAGAGAAAAAGAAAAGAATATCCTTATAAGAAGATGCCCTTGAATGACATTGAGCCATCTTAGAGACCATCTGGCCAACCTCACCATAGAAAAGAAGACACAGACCAGGGAGCTCAATCAACTTGCCCTCAATTTTCCAGAAAATTGCCACCAGAGTGAACACAAAGAATAAGCATTCCTTCTCACTGGTGTGTGGATACAGCTCCTCAGTAGCATTTTAACAGGGAGTGTTGGGATGATTATTATTATTATTATTATTATTATTATTATTATTATTATTATTATTATTATTATTATTATCATTTACTCAGATTACATCCTGAATGTTATCCCTTTGTTCGTATCTTCCTGTTCCTACCCTCCCTCCCTCTTCTGCCTTATTCCTTTCCTATTCTAGACCTCTAAGAGAAGGGGACCCAGGGGGCCTGCACAAACTGTTAAAAACAACCAAGGGCTATGCACGCAGTAAACCTAGACCCCTTTTCAGATCTAGCCAATGGACAGCTCATTCTCCACCATTGTGGGAGAAGGGGACTACCTCTGTCATGAACTCTGGTGCCTCCCATTTGATCTTCTCTTTGTTGGAGAGGCACACAGAGGAAGGGGAAGCAGACCATCCTGATGATACATGATAGGCTATGGTCATATGGTGGGGGAGGAATGTTGGTTCCTATAAGCTACAGTCACAAGCATGATGCTGGGGGGAAAGAGGTAAGAAGTTATTTCCACTGTAAATGTTCAGTCTATACCAAAAGACACTCTTGTAAACAAAGACAAAACACAATCCAACGGGAGATAGGCCTCAGCCAAGGCTTCTCTACCAGGAGGCAGAGAAGAGAAGAAGCTCTTTCTGTGGACAGAGGACTTCAGGATACCCAAAAGATAACAAAATGATATAACTCTAAAAGCATCAAATAGAAGTGGCAAGACAAGGAACCTGTATGGCAATAATATGTTCCAAACCCTGAGAGGATTCCAGATCCTATATCCTGTCTCTACATGGCATAATATTGAGAGAGAGTAGACAATGTACCAGATCATATCTTGGATGAGCTACAAGCCCATGTCAAGGTGTTATCAGTTTTACTACCCTTTCAATACTGGAATAGAGTCTCTTTGCCATGTATCTCTTCTAGAATCTGGTGGCAATGACCCTGGTCTGTGCAGTCATCTCATGAATTCTTCTCTGTGCATAATAGTGCTCAGTCTACCATCCCTCTCTTTTTCTCTCTGTCTCTCTGTCTCTGTCTCTCTCTGTCTCTATCTCTCTCCCTCTCTCTCCTTCCTTTCCTTGTCTCTGTCTCTCCATCTCTGTCTCTGTCTCTCCTTCCCTCCCTCCCTCTTCCTATCCCTCCTCTCCCCCTTCTCTCTTCTGAGTGTGTGCACAGTATACACATGTGTTACAGTGGTTTTTTGTGTGGCATGTGTACATATATGTGTTGCTATGCATACCTCTGTGTAGATGCATGAAGGCCAGAAAAAGACATCAGGGGTCCTGCTCCACATTCTCTTGAGAAAGGGTCTTTCACTGAACTTGCAACTAGACTGGCAGCCAGAAAGTCCTGTCTTTTGTTTACCCCAGTGCTGGGGTCATAGAGATGTGTATGATCATATCAACTCTTTACATATGTTCTGGGAGTTGAAACCCAGGTCTTCTGTTTGCAGAGCAAGTAGATGTGAAAGGAGGCTGAAATACAAAAGTTAATTCAGCACATATTCTGTGCTGCATTACCCTCAACACACACACACACACACACACACACACACACACACACACACACACACACACACACACAAAGTCCAGCATGGGTGAAGCTAAGTATGCCCTAGGCATTGGGCAACATACTAAACTTAATCCGCTTTCTTGTTCTGACCCATGGTGGAGAGTGAGGCTAGATGTCCCACACACTTGTGTGTGCTGCTCTTGTCGGGCTATCATCACCTTAGCAATCCTTTAAAGCTGCCATTTCACTCTACTAAGCAGCACAAACTCCTGTCCACTGATAAGTTGGTAGTTCATCCACTCAATGAGTTTATTGAGCTTGTGTTGTATATCACATCGTGTGACAGTCATCAGAAATGTTTTGTGGAAAAAGACAACTACTTTCAAAGCATTCACATTTCACAAAGGACAGAGAAGAAGAAAAACAGCCAGAAAATATCAAATAGTAATGAAATCTGGGGGAAGGTAACAGATTAACTGATGGAAAATAATAAGGCTATATTCATTTTTAAAATATCCAAGTGACCCCCTAAAGAGATGACATTTTAGGAGAGACCTGAATGATGCATGCAAAGGTCTTGAGATGATTTTTAAAAATATTTATCTTTGAGAAACTCACGCATGCATACTATTTATTTCTATCACATTCACACCCATGGCCTTTCTCCAGCTCTTCCCTCACATCTTTATCTCAACTTCATGTCTTCTCTCTCCTTTTTAAAATAACCTAGTGAGTCCACTCAGTGCTGCATCTATGCAAATGAATGTGGGGCCATCCATTCTAAGAGCACAGTCAACCTATCATGATGACCACACCTGTAAATAAATGTACTCATCCTCCCGTATCAGCCATCAGGTAATTGTCAATAGCTTCCTCGATTAGGGAAGGGGCTCATATGACCATCCACATCATGCTGGAATGTTGACTGGCAACAACAGCTGCCATGAGTCCATAAGCACAGTATTTGTATCATGTGCAGAAGATACTGTCTTTCTCCATCCTCCTCAACTTTTGACTCTTAAATTCCTTTTACCCCCTCCTTCCATGATGTTACCTGAGACTTGTGAGGAGAAACTTGTATACATGTCTTGTTTATGGCTGAACACTTCACAGAAACCTTGCTGCATTTTGACCAGTTGTAGGTCTCTGCATTAACAGTCATGCACTACACAAAGATGCTCCTCTAACGAGAACTAGGATCTGCATTACTCTACAGATACAGACATAAACAATTGGGAGCCAGTTTGATACTATGTCCAGTTAGGAAAATAATAATTCACTCCTAGGCCTATGAGCTCCCCAACCATGGGTTCTTAAAAGACTTATAGTACCAGACATGAGTTTCATTCTGTGGAAATAGTCTTAAATTTAATCAGAGAACAGTTGGTTATCTCTACAACATTATTGCCACTACTGTACCCATGGGCATATCATGCCAAGGCAATCATTATTATAGCTCCTAGTGTTTATGGATAGATGAGGCTGTTGATTGACTTTCTCCTCCAGAAATCTTCAAAGTGTCTTTTGATACTGAGATAAAAATCACTGGCCCTAAGTTTTTCCCTAACAGTTTCTCTGTCCAGGTTTAATAAAGACCTGCTCCCCAGGTCAGTCTTTGACTACCCAGTTCTATAGGACACCTGCTGCCCATCAATCGTGAGAATGTGATAAGTTCCCTAAGTCTCTTTGTAATACGTTGGCCTTTGCATGGCCATTCTAGTCATATTTCTATGACCAGGGCATTGGCTGAAAGACAAGCATCTTTCTTAGATCATCCTTACTTAATTATTTTTCTTAATCCCAATCGTTCCCCTAACTAGGTCGGGGAAATTTTCTTTCTTTAGGGTTTTGTTTTAAAGATAAGAAGGTGGCACTCTGGCAGTTTTCCCCAAGTTTACCATTCCTCCATTACAGCAAGGCAATGTCTTTCTCCTTACTCCACTTCCAAGTTTGCTTTTAGATGGTTAGCCAAAGGGCAGAACCACACTTTAATGATGAATCGGGATATTTTCAGACTTTGCTACACAAACACGCATACAAGATACTGGCAGCATTTTAACCCCCTTTTCCTTTCTGCCCACTGGAAAAGGCTTCTGTTGACCTGTTCTGAATGACTTGTCTTATCTCCAAGCATGGACAATGGAGAAGCATTTTGCTCCTGAGTTTCCCAACATGTGCTATCTTTCCAAGAATACATCACATTGGTGAGTCTCCTACACCAAAATGAAGCAAGGAGAAACAAGGCTTCTGTAACCTTATATGTCAGTGTGGTGCTGATGCATTTGTTTTTCCTAGGACGTTTAGGGCTGCTCCAGTGCACAAGCGTATTAACAACTGTGGAAAACACTGCATATGGCATTAGCATATAGTGAGGAGTCGTTAGCTGTTTGCTCTCTCAACAGTCAGGATAGGCCCTTATGCCTGCAGTAAAGTGCAACAGCAATAAATCACTTATTAATTAGTCTGTATGTTAACCTGATGGTAGTGGTGGGTTGAGAGGTCATTGTCATTGACAGATTGTCATATGTCATAGGAACAGAAAAGAAAAACAGGCCAAAGAGGTGAACACTAGCAATTATACACTTTTACTATCATATCCTTAATCAATGAAAGTTGTGTGTGTGGGTGTGTGTGTGTACCTAAATTGAAAATACACACACACACACAGAACACACACACACACACACACACACACACACACAAATGTATCTCTTTAAAAACTCCAGGAGGAATTTTAAGAAACACCGGGCACTGCTAAGAGGTAGGTTGGCTAAGGCCGCAATCACATGTATTTATAATGGCTTTTGTAGACATTTCAAGATAGCCTAGTATTGACTGTCATGTGGTTACTAGTAATCATTCTTATACAGAGCTAAAATGAAAAGAAGTAAACTAGAATAAGATAAATATAAAATGTTCAGTGTAAGGAGAAAGGAACAACCAGAGAAGGTGCTACCGGAGCCAAGTCCTATGTTCAAAGAGATAAAAAGCTTAAAGAAAGGCCTGCTGCTAAACGGAATAGAGGCAGAAAGGGAGTGATTACCTCAGGGTAAGACCCCACAATACTTAGCTTTGTGAGATGGAATTAAAGGAAAGCTTAAGCAGAAAAGGGAATCATCAGCAACAGGAAGCTGATTCAGATGTAATTGAAGGAGGGGGCTGCCAAGTTTCAGCCCTATCTAGCAACAGAACTTGGCAGTTTCAGCCATGTGACTCTGACGTTAGAGTCAAGAAAGGGCTGTAGAATCTCCCTCTGCAAGTAAGGAGAGCAGCTGACGCCTGGTGTGTATCAGAGGTGTCCTTGCATGGAGGCCAAGAGAGACCATTTTATGAAGCTCTGAAGGAGAAGCCTAGATTGTGTTAGAGACCCCAAGGTGTTGGAGATGCGAGAATTGTGGGATACCTACCAAGGAAAGCTACAGGCATGGTATGAAACCTGACCAAAATGGAAAAACGTGCTTTAGTCAACAAGGATAAAAAGACTGGAGAACTGAGGAGTCTTGACACCTGACGTGGAGATGCAGAGTCTGGCGTTTGCCCTGCTGGGTTCTGGTCTTGCTTTAGTCTGGAATTTCCTCACTAAGATCCCTTCCTTCCCTTTTGGAACTTTAATGTCTAGTCTGTGGCACTGCATGTTGGAAGAGTGTGATCTTCTTTTTGACTTTGTTTTAAAGGGTGTTCAAGTTAAGAGACTGCCACAAGTCTCAAAGAGTTTTAACTTTGGACTTCTTATATAGTGGTGAGACTATGATAGACTGTGGGGACTTTTGAAGAAGTACTGAATGTATTTATGAATTTAAAATACCACATTCCATTCCCTGCCTCCATTGTTTTATATGAGGCTAGGGAGTGGAATGTGGTGTTTAAAATAGGAATGGTCCCCATAGGCTCATATATTTGAATGCTTAGTCATCAGGGAGTAAAACACTTTGATAGGATTAGAAGGAATAGGAGGTGTGGTCTTCTTGAAGGACATGCGTCACTCACTGGATGTGGGTTTTGAGATTTCAACAGCGACTCTAGGCCCAGTCCACCCTGTCTATCTGCATGCCACCATGCTCTCCATCATGACAATAATGGGCTAACTTCTGAACAGTGAAATGTTTTCTTTTACAAAACTTGCCTTTGTCATGGTGTCTCTTCACAGCAATGGAACAGTGAATCAGACAAGCCGTAAGTAATCTTAACTGCTGAGCTATCTCTCTAGCCTAACTTGCAATTTAAAGTGTAAGATGTGTTTATTTTCTGAAAATTTCCATCTAATATTTTCAGGCAGTAGTTGGCCATAGCCTGCTGACACTGTAGAAAGCAAGGCTGCGTACACAGAAAGAACACTCTGTTTATCATCATTCAGCCAAGAAAAAAACATCCTTTCTTAGAAATGGTTGGTAGAGAACACAACTTGGATGGTACCCTTCTCTGAATAGCTGCTGCTCTTTCCTTCTCCTTCAGTAGTTTCCTGACGTAACTATTCCTGACATCATTTACCTAGTGCCCCTACTTTTAGACCTTCTTACCTGCATCGATCTAGCCTCTCCTCTTGGGACTTTGGCAAACGGAAATTTCAATGTATCTTTGTTATTCCTCAGCACTCATCCTGTCTTGTACTCTCTCATCTCTGGTTTGTGCCCTGCACCTCACTCCATGCATGCATCCCAACCTTGGCAAGAACTGTTTCTTACGACAGAAAAACAAATAGAGAAAAATTCGGACAACATGATTCCATGTTGCAGTGTGACTACCTGGAGATCACAAACAGAACCCAATATGTCTTCAAAACAGTGTCAGCTTCCAGCAATTTTCTAGAATAATAATTAGGTCTCCACAGGATGGACGGTGGGGAGAGTTTGTGCTTTTCCTTTCTCCCTTTGCAATTGGCTGTTCTAGGTGGGGAAGATGGATAAAATGACTGTAGTGCCATGATGCTGGCCCACTTTAAAGCTTCTATTATGAAACCCAGTTGCATAAGCTATAAGAGCAAATAACATATTCTCAGGAACAAATTCTAGTGAATCAGCTCATTTTAGATTCACATCTTCATCTGTCTCTGAAGTGGCTTATTTAAATTTTAATAGAAAATGTTGGATGTGGCACTCCAGTGGAAGCAATGAAAATAACACTGTTTATCCCCAAGATAAAATTGTGTTGGGAGTTGAAAAAACAGAGAGGAAAATATGATGCTAATTTCTTGAAAACAAACCTTCTATGCCCCACTTTGTAGACACTGGACAAAGCAATATAAACTCTATTGTACTCAACAAAGGCAATGATGACTTCTGTAGTGACTTGCTATCCTTTTATGTGTGGGTTTTTAAAAAGTATTCTGGGGAAAAATCCTTTTATAAAAGTGAAAAAATCTTACAAAATAAATGTTTGCCATTGTCTAGGGGTAGTAGCAGGGGGGTGGGCAGATAGAAGACAGCATGGGGTAGTAGAAAGATCTTGTAAACTAAATATCAGAAGTGAACACTAGCATTTGCACTCCCTCGATGTGCGCTCAGGGAAAGGGGAAACTAACAATGGTGGGATGCAAATTAGCTTCTCCAATGAAGGACCTGCACAGTGCTGCCATGAGGAAGACATGTAGCATGTGGCCAGTCGCCTGCCTTGCCCAGTATTGCCAAATGTCAGTTTTCTTCACACTTTCTAGACTGAGTTAGTCAATTAGAGCTCATGGGCTGCATCTGGCCAGTTTCCTGTGTTTGAAAACAGTTTCAGAGGAACACAGCCGTGTCTGTTTTATAGACATCTATGACTGCTTTGGCACCATAGCCATAGAACCCTATGATTGCAAGAGACCATTTGGCAAGAGCCCAGAATATTTACTCCTAAAATTTTCCCGAAAAAAAAAAAAAAAGCTTTACCAACTTTTGTTTCAGATAGTTTTGAAGTTTAGGACTCATATCAGGCAAACCCAGCTTTCCCACTTCCATGTACAAAGAGTTGCCAGATCCCGTGGATTCTACTTGCAAATTACCTGTTCGGTTTTTGTGCTTCAATCCATTCCTGTAGCCACCACTGTGGTTGTAGTCACCACTATTACTAAAGTTGTTTACACACATAAACACACACTCATACATACACACACACATGCAAACTCAACCCATGCACATACATACATACACATATATACATACAAACAAACACACAAACAACATTTTTCAAGTGAGCATTCTAAAATGCAAGACTTGCCAAATCTCTACTTAATGCAACTCACAGGGGTCCCATTGCTTTTAGAATAAAATGAAAAATCTCGACAGTGGCTCTCCAAACTAGTTTTGATTTAATGTGCATTCTCCTATTATATTCAGCTTTTCACTGAGGAAGGCCGCTTCCTTGGGCCCAAAACAATACTGATGGGAGGATTCCTGCTCAAGGGAGATTCTCCTTAGTCACTGTCCTCTTCACTTGGATAATGCTAATTCATTCCACAAGCCAGAGAATAGCTGTCATCTGCTGTGTTGAGCTAGCCTGCCTTTCTACTCCCTTCCAGAGCATGCTCTGACAAAAGTTCCCGTAATACACATAATAACTGGTAATCACAATATTATGCATAGGTTTGCTTCTTTAACATGTTCCCCAAGAGCTTCAGTTTTTTATTTTGTTTTATGTTTGTCTACTTGGGGTGTGTGTGTGTGTGTGTGTGTGTGTGTGTGTGTGTGTGTGTGTGTCTGTGTGTGTGTGTGTGTTTCTTTCTTTTTTTGTTGTTGTTGTTTTTGGGTAGAATGAAACTATGCTCACAGCACGCTCTGTGTTCCTGCACGTGGCCCATCCCTTTGAGTAACAGAGAGCAGTGGCTAAGAGAGACAATGCCCTGCAACTCCTCTCCTACTTACACGTTTTTTGGCCAGACTTTTCAATACCATAACCCCTCATTCTATACATATGTGAAAGTGAAAATAATCACATACTGTGTAATAGCACATCACAATCATACGATGTTGTAAGTGCGAGATTGTGTGACATATGGAAAACGTGTTGAATTACATTAGGGTTTGTTATTCTGACTGTGGAAAGTTGTCAATAAAATTAGAATGGAGAGCTAGAGATATAACTCATTGTAGAGCACAACACCCGCAGGGCATATATGAGGCCCGAGTTTGATTCCCAGCATAACAGAAATGGGGAAAGGTTTAATGGAAGTGTGACCAAATGCTTCCCTTCAGTCTCCAACTGAGCAGTTTGGGGGTGTGTAGTTGTCTGAAGTTCATGTCTATGTGCCAATAACACTGGACTACTTGAATTTTCCTCCAAAGTCTCCTGGATTGTATGTCTCTTTGATTTTCATTTGCTGTTTTCTGTAGTCTCTGCTATCCACAGTGAATTCTGATAGTCAGTACAATCTTTTTCCAAAGGACATATGAACCCCAAAGCCAACTCCTCCCGTTCCCCTTCTCTTTCCAAATAATGAAAATCAAGTGCTCTTTTCGATGCATAATGATGAAACTGAATAAGGAGAGTGATGATAAAAGTTTGATAGATAGATGATAGATAGATAGATAGATAGATAGATAGATAGATAGATAATAAATAGAAGATAGATAGGTAGGCAGATAGATAATAGATAGAAGATAGATAGGTAGGCAGATAGATAGATAGATAGATAGATAGATAGATAGATAGATAGATAGATAGATAGATAGATATGGTTATAATTCTTCTTCATATTTACATATATAAAGTATTGTATATTTAATTTGCTGCCTCCATATTCCTCAACATGATGTTTATACTTTGGTGTGAGGCTTGTATCAACTTTTTTGGATATTTTTATATCTTCTTCAACTTTTTTCGTCTATTAGAGAATATCAAGGATACCTTCCTCACTTTATGAACTAACTGCTTTGTCTTCTCTCCAGGCAGTAGGTGACCGTGAGATGCTTATTAATTTGCTCCCTGCGGTTGAAACAGTTCTGTGTCATCAGCACCTACCACAACTCAGTAGGCTTTTGGGCAAATGTTTGTGGAATTGTGCCAAGATAAAACTGCATCTTGGACATCACTTCCTTGCTTTCTAAAATTACCCTTGAAGAGCCAGAGGCAGTGCAAGTCAATAGGAAAAGGACGGAGCTTTGCCACTTCTTGGGTCAGAGGGAAAGGCAAGGAGCCTGGTTCTGAACATCAATGTGGGAATGAATCAAGCAGACCATGGCAGGGGTCAGTATGTGGAAGCTAGAGAGAGAAAAAAAGAGTTACTTCTCAGTCCTCCCCTGAGCCCTATGAGGGCCCAATGGAGGACCTCTGATTCTTCACTCATTAGTCCTTGCCCTTAGCTAGGTATCATCACCACTCGGCACTATGCTACCCACTGTACAAGTCTTTTCTTTGTGAACTCTGTGGTCTTACTGACAATCTAGACACACATAGTACACTGGAATACCATGTGTGGGGAGCAGTGGCTAAGTGGTAAAAATGCAACCAGGATGGTCTGTCTGTCAGGAACTTACAGCCTGAGTGGCAAAGAGAGAGATCCATAAAGAACCAAAGTCACAGAGACAAAACTAATAGAGGTCTATGCGTACAGAAACTTGTGTGTATATGTTATCAGGTAAATAATAATGCTGCAAAAACATTTCCTGTAGTAGAGATTTTTATGTAGTTTTCTATGGGAAGCCACTTTATAGGAATATATATGCATATATGTGTATGTGCATTAAAATATTCACAAAGTGACTCAGAGTTCGGCTTGAGTTTCTTTGATTTAAAAAAAACCTCTCTGTACATGTTTTAACAATAAGTTAACTTACTGTTTACTTATTCTAATTTTAAGGATATAAAACATTTATATTACCAATAGTCAACATGTTGATGAAGGGACTGTTCTGTTCACTGAATTGGTTTCTATATCTAGAAGCCAGCCATAGAAGGCCAGATACACTCTCCGTATTCTAATAGCAAACGAATCTGTATGTGACATACATATGATTTAGTGGGAGCTCTTACCATCCAGAGAACTTTGGACCTTGAAGCAGTAACTCAGAGTCTCACAATATTAGAAACTGTTTGACCAAAATTTGGCTTCAAGAAGCCACTGGTGTGATAGTACCTGAAAGCTTCCACTCAGCTGTTGTCTCTGGTATGGCACTGGGTAGAGGGGACTTCCTTTGATTGCTGCTCCTTTTCCAGGACTGTCTTGTTGGCTTTCCTTCAATTCTGCGAGCATTCCCATTTTACCTCCCACTTAATGCATTTTATTTTTAAGTAAGGCAGAGACTATTTCTGTGGCCTTCAAACATCAAGGGTGGTAACTACTGTATGTAACTAACTCTTTTTGTTAACTTTTTTTTTTCAGAACAATTCACTTTAATGACCACATTCCAGCACCGAGTTGTTTTTCTGAGATCCTAAACTCTAAGAGGACCTAAATGATAGTTATTCTAACCGAATGGACATTTTAATAATAGCTATTATCAAATCAGTCCCTAATAATGTCTTAATTCATCATGGTCTAACAAAAACAACACGACCCAATGGACAGAAAACACTGGGTGCGTGATGTCTTAGAAACATGTTCTTCCTAAGCCATGGTGGCTCTTAGTCATTTATAAGACACAAGACAGACAAAATGCCATTAAATGTTGTTTTGAAGCATCAAATTATAACTGTGCAATAAATATGTAATTTCTAAATCTACATAAAAATGGAATTTTATAAAGCCAGAGAAAATATCTCAAAAAGTATGTGGAAAATATTTAGACTAAATCAAGACACTTCTTTTTCCTTTATTCATTATCATTTTAACTTTGAGTGTTAACTAAAATCATGATAATGGCCTACAATAATATCTACCCAATCAACTCCTTTATGTGTCTAGTCCAAAAGTAAGTAAACTGAGGTTTGTGAGGGCTACATCCATCATATTTAAGATGCTCCGCCTTCATGATTACTCACTTCTCTGGTTTCGGCTTAGTTCGTTTGCTTGGAGTCACAATCTTTAGGAAACTCCTCACTTTCTTGAAGAGTCAGAAGTCTATGGGTACATTGTGTGCACCATTCAGTCCATTGATACCCCACAGTGGAAGAGGATCCAAGCAAGGAAGCTCACAAGGCTGGAAGATGAGCATCACAGAAAATACCAACAATCACCACAAGTGAAAAGACTGTGTCCAAAGTCACAGCCTCATGAGAGAAAGGCCAGGTACTGTAGACTCAATTTTCTCAACCAAAATATTTATTAACAACTTAGGGACCGAGCCTACATCAATTATAACCCGATTAACCAAAACTGTAGGAAATGAGGATTAATGGACACAATAACAAAACCTTAAGGGTATTAGTTCCAAGGAACGATTCTCAGGCCAGGAGCTGCAGGATTTCTTCCACTGGAACCGGGGGTAACTAGACCCCACAGCCTCAGCAGGAGCCGGAGCTCTGAAGCCTTCCCTTGAGCAGTTTTCTCTAGGAGCATCTTGAAGGGCAGCGATGAACAGCCAAATCTATTCCAAGTATCCAATCGGCACCGCCGCCAGTTCTGGGCTCATTTATATATCTCCTCCCAGAGTCTGTTCACGGGATCTTTTCAGCCGGCAGCAATTAAGCTCCAGCAATTAAACTCCTGCATGAGGTGGTTGCTCTTCTAGTGAATTAACATCACCTGTTCTCTCAAGAGACCATTCCGATCCCACACTTGGGATCCTAAAAAACAGGTTTCTCTCCTTCAAGGTACAAATGTTCAGCCCTGTGTCTCTAATGAAGAGCCCCTCCAGGCATGAGGAGATATTACATAGGTGCCCTGGAATTTGCCTAACTAAAAATATTTGATCAATTTTGTTGACAATTTTATACATGTTTACAGTATATTAAGATTACTCTTTCTCCCAACACCATCTTTTATCTCCCTCCTATTCCTGTGAGTCCTTTTCCATCCCTAATAGTTCCTTTCCCAAATCCTTTAGTTGTTATTGCTGTTTTGTGACCCATGTAATTAACCAGAGCCAGATGTGTAAGCCCTGGACTGGACTATCTAATGCTATATGGTGGGGTCACCAGTGGGTGCACAACTTAAGACAATGATCCCTTCCTCCCTAAACCTATTAGTATCCTAAAGTTCATCAGTGAATGAAAAGGTGCATTAGAAACACTTGAGCTCCTTCCCCATCTATTCTCAACTGATGATGGGCCCATCTTTGTGTTCTTTAACTTTTGTCTTTTTCTCCAGATCATGGTAGTGCAACTCTTAATTACCTTGTTCCCATAGTTCAACAAGGACATCTGTATATGCTCCTGTTGTTGTTGCTGCTGCTACTGCTGCTGCTGCTACTGCTGCTGCTGCTACTGCTGCTGCTGCTACTGCTGCTACTGCTGCTACTAGTACCCTAGTCCTAAATACTGACTTTAAGATTAAAAATGCCAATGTCATGGTCCAGCACCATGCCACACACCCTCAACTGGCTCACCCTCTGATGAAGGACAATGTTACAACAATGTGGACAACTTACATAGCATTGATCCTGTGACATTTTCTGAGTGTGCACAGCTCTCTGCCCGGTTTCTCTGCATACATTGTCTCATTCATACCCATGACAATACTACAGCTACCAACTAGGATAATTGGATCTCACATTATTTAAATAAACAACTAAGTAGCATTGATATAAATTGGAAACATACTGTATAGGTTTAACCCTTGCATTTTCACTTATTAGATGCATTACTTTGTCTTGTGTTGCAGGGCATTTTTGATCTATAAGAGTTACCACAAGTACTAGAAAAATAAAATCATTATGAAGTGTTTGAATTTGTGCCTGGCCTCTTATAAAATGTCAAGTAACTGTTAGACTTTTGGTGTCCTCCTACTCAGGCATGCATTAAATTAACAGATGGTAGACTTGGAATAGATCTTACTCATTGTGGCTTTTTATTGAATAGATACTAAAGATAATAGTGCAACGATGTCAACATTGAATGGGAGATCACAGGTTGAGAAAGATTGTGAAGTGCTTATTGAGTTTACAAGTATCTGTGCAGCCCTACAAGCCATTTGTGAAGGTTGAAGAGCAAGAGAAAATGAAATTAGGTAGCCATAGGCCCATACACATCAGACTCACCTGTGTCTTTAATGGAGACATCAACAGATCTGGGAGAAAAGATTCTAGCATAATGATAGTAGGTCACATTTGCCTACTAGTTTGACTTCTGGAATTGTTAGAAGAGATTCTAATGAAAACTCAATCTTACCTAAGCCTACAATCCCATGATGAGTTATAAGAGAAAAAGCCCCTAGAAATCTCTTTCTGTTCATTTTACAAATAGTACACGTCAAACTGACACATTGCAGAACAACAGGAAGACAAATGAAGGACACAGATTTGAACATACACCAGGCTCTCTGTCTCTGTTTCTCTCTGTCTCTCTGTCCCTCTGTCTCTCTGTCTGTCTCTGTGTCTCTGTGTCTCTGTCTGTCTCTGTCTGTCTCTGTCTCTGTCTCTGTCTCTGTCTCTCTCTCTCTCTCTCTCTCTCTCTCTCTCTCTCTCTCTCTCTCTCTCTCTCTCTCTCTCTCTCTCACACACACACACACACACACACACACACACACACACCACACTTGGCTCTTATGTTTCTTTTTTTTTTTTTTTTTTTTTTTTTTTTTTTTTTTTATTAATTTATTCTTGTTACATCTCAATGTTTATCCCATCCCTTGTATCCTCCCATTCCCCCCCCCCCCTTTTTCCCATTATTCCCCTCCCCTATGACTGTTCCTGAGGGGGATTACGTCCCCCTATATATTCTCATAGGGTATCAAGTCTCTTCTTGGCTACTTGCTGTCCTTCCTCTGAGTGCCACCAGGTCTCCCCCTCCAGGGGACATGGTCAAATGTGAGGCACCAGAGTATGTGAGAAAGTCGTATCACACTCTCCACTCAACTGTGGAGAATATTCTGACCATTGGCTAGATCTGGGAAGGGGTTTAAAGTTTACCTCCTGTATTGTCCTTGGCTGGTGCCTTAGTTTGAGCGGGACCCCTGGGCCCAAATCTGCCTATCATATTGTTCTACTTGTAGATTTCTAGGACCCTCTGGATCCTTTTATTTTGCTGTTCTCCCATGCGTCTCTCATTTAGAGTCCCAATAGGATGCCTTCCCCTCTGTCCCAGTTTCCTGGTAAGTGAAGGCTTTCGTGGGACATGCCCCTTGGGCTAGTATGCAGATATAAGTGAGTATATACCATTTGATTCTTTCTGCTTCTGGGTTAACTCACTCATTATGATCATTTCTAGCTCAATCCATTTATCCACAAATTTCGGGAATTCCTTGTTTTTAATAGCTGAGTAGTATTCCATAGTGTATATGTACCACAGTTTCTTTATCCACTCTTCTACTGAGGGACACTTAGGCTGTTTCCATGTTCTGGCTATTATGAATAAGGCTGCTATGAACATGGTTGAGCAAATTTTCTTGTTGTGTGCTGGAGCATCTTCTGGGTATATTCCAAGGAGTGGAATAGCTGGGTCTTGAGGAAGCCCTATTCCCATTTTTCTGAGATAGCACCAGATAGATTTCCAAAGTGGCTGTACTAGTTTGCATTCCCACCAGCAATGAAGGAGTGTTCCTCTCTCCCCACATCCTCGCCAGCATGTGGTGTCGCTTGAATTTTTGATCTTAGCCATTCTGATGGGTGTAAGATGGAATCTCAGAGTTGTTTTGATTTGCATTTCCCTGATGACTAAGGAGGTTGAGCATTTCTTTAAGTGTTTCTCAGCCATTTGATGCTCTCTGTTGAGAATTCTCTGTTTAGTTCCAAGCCCCATTTCTCAATTGGGTTTATTCGGTTTGGTGGTGTTTAATTTCTTGAGTTCTTTATATATTTTGGATATTAGACCTTTGTCAGATGTAGGGTTGGTGAAGATTTTTTCCCAGTCTGTAGGCTGTCGCTTTGTTCTCTGACAGTGTCTCCTGCCTTACAGAAGCTTCTCAGCCTCATGAGGTCCCATTTATTAATGGTTGACATTAAGGCCTGGGCCGTTGGTGTTCTGTTCAGGAAGTTGTCTCCTGTGCCAATATGTTCCAGGCTCTTTCCCACTTTTTCTTCTAAGTGGCTTAGGGTCTCTGATTTTATGTTGAGGTCTTTAATCCACTTGGATTTGAGTTTTGTGCAAGGTGACAAATATGGGTCCAGTTTCATTTTTTTACACATAGACCTCCAGTTAGACCAGCACCATTTGTTGAAGATGCTATCCTTTTTCCATTGAATGGATTTGGCTTCTTTGTCAAAAATCAAGTGACCATATGTGTGTGGATTCATATCTGGGTCTTCGATTCGATTCCACTGATCAACCAGCCTGTTGCTGTGCCAGTACCATGCTTGTTTTAAGTACTATTGCTTTATAGTACAGTTTGAGATCAGGTATGGAGATTCCTCCGGAGCATCTTTTATTGTACAAGATTGTTTAGCTATTCTGGATTTTTTGTTTTTCCATATGAAGTTCAGAATTGAACTTTCAATGTCTTTAAAAAATTGTGTAGTTATTTTGATAGGGATTGCATTGAATCTGTAGATTGCTTTTGGTAGGATGGCCATTTTTACTATGTTAATTCTCCCGATCCATGAGCAAGGAAGATCACGCCATCTTCTCAGGTCATCTTCAATCTCTTTCTTCAGAGTTTTGAAATTTTTTTCATACAAGTCCTTCACTTGCTTAGTTAGGGTAACTCCTAGATATTTTATATTGCTTGTGGCTAATGTGAAGGGTGTGGTTTTCCTAATTTCTTCCTCTGTAAGCTTGTCATTTGTGTATAGGAAGGCTACAGACTTTTTTGAGTTAATTTGTATCCAGCCAATTTGCTGAAGGTGTTTTATCAGCTTTAGGAGTTCTCTGGTGGAGTTTTGAGGGTCACTTATGTACACTATCATATCATCTGCAAAGAGGGATAATTTGACTTCCTCCTTTCCCATTTGGATACCCTTGATCTCCTTTGTTGTCTTATTGCTCTGGCTAGAACTTCGAGTACTATATTGAAGAGATATGGAGAGAGTGGGCAGCCTTGCCTTGTTCCCGATTTGAGAGGAATTTCCTTGAGTATCTCACCATTTACTTTGATTTTGGCTATTGGCTTGCTGTATATAGCCTTTATTATGTTGAGGAAAGTGCCTGTATCCCCGATCTCTCTAAAACTTTAAACATGAATGGGTGTTGAATTTTATCAAATGCTTTCTCTGCATCCAAGGAGATAATCATGTGGTTTTTTATTTTCAGTTTGTTTATATGATGGATTACATTGATGGATTTCCGTATATTAAACCATCCCTGCATGCCTGGAATGAAGCCTACTTGGTCATGATGAATGATATCTTTGATGTGCTCCTGTATTCGTTTTGCAAGTATTTTATTTAGTATTTTGCATCTATGTTCATAAGAGAAATTGGTCTGAAATTCTCTTTCTTTGTTGAGTCTTTGTGAGGTTTAGGTATCAATGTGACTATGGCCTCATAGAATGAAATTGGTAATTTTCCATCCATTTCTATCTTTTGGAGCAGCTTGAAGAGTATCGGTATTAGCTCGCCCTTAAAGGTCTGGTAGAATTCTGCACTGAAACCATCTGGCCCTGGGCTTTTTTTGGTTGGGAGACCATCGATGATTGCTTCTATTTCTGTAGGGGAAATGGGACTATTTAACTTGTTTATCTGTTCTTCACTCAACTTTGGCAAGTGAACTTGATCAAGAAAATCGTCCATTTCCTTAGATTTTCAAATTTTGTGGCGTATATGCCTTCAAAGTAGGATCTTATGATTCTTTGAATTTCTTCAGTGTCTGTTGTTATGTCTCCCTTTTCATTTCTGATTTTGTTCATTTCAATACTGTCTCTCTGCCTTTTAGTTAGTTTGGCTAATGGTCTGTCTATCTTGTTGATTTTCTCAAAGAACCAGCTTTTGGTTTTGTTGATTCTTTGGACTGTTTTCTTAGTTTCTAATTTGTTAATTTCAGCCCATGAGTTTGATAATTTCCAGGCGTCTACTCCTCTTGGGTGTTTCTGCTTCTTTTTTTCTAGGGCTTCCAGTTGTGTTGTAAGATGCTTATGTGCGATGTTTCCAATTTCTTTTTAAAGGCACTTAGTGCTATGAATTTCCTCTTAGCACTGCTTTCAATGTATCCCACAATTTGGGTATGTTGTTTCTTCATTTTCATTGAATTTCAGAAACTCCTTGATTTCTTTCTTTATTTCTTCCCTGACCCAGGTGTCATTTAGCAGAGAGTTGTTTAGTTTCCACAAACGTGTAGGCTTTTTGTTATTTCTGTTGTTGTTGAATTGCAGCCTAAGAGCATGGTGATCTGATAGGATACAAGGTATTATTTCAATCCTCTTGTATCTGTTGAGGCTTGCTTTGTGACCTACGATGTGATCAATTTTGGAGAAGGTTCCATGGGGTGCAGAGAAGAAGGTGTATTCTTTCTTGTTTGGGTGAAAGGTTCTATAGATATCTGTTAGATCCATTTGACCCATGGCATTGGTTAATGATGTTATTTCTCGGCTTAGTTTCTGTTTCAATGACTTATCCTTCAGTGAGAGTGGGGTGTTGAAGTCTCCACTATTATTGTGTGGGGATCGATGTGTGGTTTTAAGCTTTTTAAGGAGATCTTTTACATATGTGGGTGCCCTTGTATTGGGAGCATAGATGTTCAGAATTGTGATGTCATCTTGGTTGACTTTACCTTTGATGAGTATGAAGTGTCCTTCCTCATCCCTTTTGATTAATTTTTGGTGAAAGTCTATTTTGTCGATACTAAATGGCTACCCCTGCTTGCTTCTTGTGACCATTTGCTTGGAATATTTTTTTCCAACCTTTACCCTGAGGTAATGCCTTTCATTATGGGTGAGATTGTTTCTTGGATGCAGAAGAATGTTGGGTTCGTTATGTACCCATTCGGTTAGTCTGTGTCTTTTATTGGAGAATTGAGGCCATTGATGTTGAGAGCTATTAATGACCAGTGACTGTTAAGAGACTTAATTTTGATGTTGTTTCCAGTCGAGCATTTGTGTAGTTGTGTTTTTTGCCATGGGTAGTTATCTATTTCCTGGGTAGTTTTGGTTGTAGCTTGACCCTTTGGGATGGAGTTTTCCTTCTAGTACCTTCTGTAAAGCTGGGTTTGTGGATAGGTACGTTTGAATTTGTTTTTGTCATGGAATATTTTGTTTTCTCATCATGGTATTGAAATTTTGCTGGGTAAAGTAGTCTGGCCTGGCATCTGTGTCTCTTAGGGTTTGCAGGATCTCTGTCCAGGCCCTTCTGGCTTTTATGGTCTCTGCTGAGAAGTCAGTGTAATTCTGTAGGTTTACCATTAAATTTATTTGGCCCTTTTCCCTTGCAGCTTTTAATATTTTTCTTTGTTCTGCATGTTTTTGTGTTTTGATTATTATGTGGCGGGCAGTTTTCTTTTCTGGTCAATTCTATTTGGTGTTCTGTAGGCCTCTTGTATGTTTATAGGCATCTCTTTCTTTAGATTGGGGAAATTTTCTTCTATGATTTTGTTGGAATAGTTTCTGGGCCCTGGAGTCTGATGTCTTCTCTTTCTTCAATGCCTATTATCCGCAAATTTCTTCTTTTCATGGTGTCCTTAATTTCTTGGATGTTTGTGTCAGGAGTTTTCCAGATTTGGCATTTTCTTTAATGGTGATTCAATATCTGTGATTGTATCTTCTAGCCTGAGATTCGTTCTTCCATCTCTTGGATTCTGTTAGAAAAGCTCACCTCGTGTTGCTCGCCTTCTTCTCTGAGGTCTCACGTTTCGTTTTCTTCTGTCTGTGTGTTTATCATGAATCCATTTTCATTTTCAGATCTTGAACTGATTTTTGATTTCTTTCATCTGATTTTTGTATATTCCTGAGTTTCTTCCATGCCTCTTTATAGGTTTCAGAGCTTGAACCGTTTTACTTATTTCTTTCATCTGGTTGTTTGCATTTTCCTGCAATTTTTCCAGTTCCACTCTATGTGCTTTCTTTATGTCTCTCACCTGTTGTCTGCGTCTTCCTGCATTTGATTACGAATTTATTTGTTTCCTCCATTATCACTCTCATTACTAAGGATTTGAGGTCATTTTCTTGTATTTCCGTTGTATTTGAGTTCTCGGGTGGTTTTCTTTGGGATAGCTGGAAACTGGAGACGCCATGTTGTTTTGGGGTTTTTTGCGTATGCTTTTTCGTTGTCCTTTAGACATCTTGCCATCTTTGTTTTTGTTGGGTAGCTTCAGAGTTGAATGGAGGTGTCTGATGATAGATTCACTTGTTTTCTTACGATTTCCTAGGCTGCGAGCTCAAAGCTTCACTGGTGTGGATGTTAGGAGGTTAGCCTGTTGTTCTGGTCTCTCACAGCCAGTGATCCTCAGTCCCTCTCTGCTGTGGATCCTGCAATTGTTCTGGGTCTCTGAATGAGCGTTGGGTCAGGCCAAGGTATCCACAGCCTTCTGTGTTCCCTGCAAGTCCAGCCAGGAGCACTGGGACCGAACCACGGGCAGAACTCAGCTAGATTCTCGGGCCAGAACCTCTGCCAAGCTCAGCTAGGGAGTTTGGGCCCAAAATGCACACAGGGCCCGCCAGAATTTTTGGGCTGGGACTATGCACCAAGCTCCCTAGGGCCTTTTGGCCCAAAGTGCGTGCTGTGGTCAGTTATTGACTCAGGGCCCGAACTGACCACCAATCTCAGCCAGGAATTCTGGATTCAAACGTACACTGTGTCCAACCAGAGTCTTAGAGCTGGTGGAACCGAGAGCTCTGTCCAGCCTGTGCCACAGCAGGAGAACTGCGGCTGCTCTGAGTTAGCGCCAGTGGTGGAACAAGTGCTCCGCCCGGACTGTGTCCCCGCAGGGGAGCTGCCGCTGAGCTGAGGTGGTGCCTAGGATGGAACCGAGCACGTCACCAAGCCTGCGCCACAGCAGGAGGACTGCGGCTGCTCTGAGTTAGCGCCAGTGGTGGGACAAGTGCTCTGCCCGGACTGTGTCCCCGCAGGGGAGCTGCCGCTGAGCTGAGGTGGTGCCTAGGATGGAACCGAGCACGTCACCAAGCTGCGCCACGCAGGAGAACTGCGGCTGCTCTGAGTTAGCGCCAGTGGTGGGACAAGTGCTCCGCCCGGACTGTGTCCCCGCAGGGGAGCTGCCGCTGAGCTGAGGTGGTTGCCTAGGATGGAACCGAGCACGTCACCAAGCTGCGCCACAGCAGGAGAACTGCGGCTGCTCTGAGTTAGCGCCTGTGGTGAAACCAAGTGCTCCGCCCAGACTGTGTCACCGCAGGGGAGCTGCTGCTGAGCTGAGGTAGTGCCTAGTGTGGAGCAGCGTGCTCAACTAAGCCTGCGCCACAGCAGGGGAGCTATGGCCACGCTGAGTTAGTGCCTCAGGCAGAATTGTTTGCTGGGCCGGGCCAATACCCGGGACTCTGGGGCCGAACTGTCCGCCGAGTCCAATCTGGGTCCAAAGGCTCCACGCGACCCAAATCCTGCCCCGAGTCCCCTCTCCCGCAGCAATTCCCACCAGCCACCACACCAATCGCCTCCACCGGAAGGCTATGAGCTGCAAACCTCAGCCGCCGCTGCTGGTGCCGCTGGTGCTGCTGCCTCTGCCGCTGCCACTCTGATCAGAGAAAAACCACGCTCCTCCCGTGTGCAGGGGCACGCAGGTCCTCCGCACCCTGGTCCCTCCGAACCGTGGAGCACTCCCGCTGCCGTGATGTTCGGACCTCGGTGTTCCTGGCTCAGAAATCTGTGCAATTCCCTGAATTGTTCACTGGAGCCTCCAAACGCGGTCCACACTGCTCGCCGCCATCTTGGATCCGATCGGCTCTTATGTTTCTTAAAACATGGAGTCTTCATTTAAATTTATTTACATTAATCAGAACTTTACAGAATTAAAAATTAGGAAAATAATATGGGTAAAGAGAAAGAAAACATGTAATAAAGGAAGTATTTTCTTTAATGAGCAAGACAGCAAAGTTAGATAAACTCAAATCATATTTTTAGCTGTAAAATTAGTCCTTATTCTCTGTTCTTTGAAGATTCTGGTTACTCTTCTCTAGTTTCTATGAGGCCAGGGAACACATTTCAGTGGAATATATTGGTATTCAATTCAGTAAGCCTATTTTGAGCATGTAGCACATGGCTGGGTGTGTTGAAACCTATGAAACTAAAAAAATACTTTTTTTGTTTTGTTTTGTTTTGTTTTTTCCATCTACTCCTGTTAACATAATCACCATGTATCTCTTGTACTATATGGTGCTCAATCTATGGTAATTACTTAATACATATATAGAGTTGTCTATTAGAACACGATGAAGGCATACCATGTCACCAGCAGACAGCTAGATCTCCTTTCTTTAGAAACAGTTCACACCAGTGGCACACTGGCCAGGATTTCAAAGACCATTAGTATGAAATTGTGTGCTTCATCCAGGGATGTGTCCAACCTTTTGACATTGCGACACGATGTTGTTATCTACAAAGTTCACACTTCGGAACCTTAGATCTCATTTGCAGAAAAGAAATCAATGTTTTAAGTAGGTTTATAATTTTGTTCTGGGCTGCATTTGTAGCTGTTCTAGGCAACAACAATCCCAGGAGTTCTCGGTTGCTTTGACAGCTGCTTTATCATTACCTCAGTTCACCTCAGTTCAATTCTGGAACCTTCCTATTGTTGTGCCCTATTAGCACATGTACTAAAATATTTTCCAATTAGTTTTGACTTTGCCAAAATACTTCCTGCCAGACCTTCGGACAAGGTCTGCTTATCAGAAAGGGGCCTCCAACACATACTGTTTCATAGGGTTTACGTCTCGGTCAACTCTGCCTTCCCACTCTACCTTACTGTCTTAAATGGGGTGTTGCCATGGTCAGAGCTTTATGCCTTTGGGATGATTCCTATGAAGAAAAGTAGGCCACTGGAGGAAAGTTGTGAAAATAATCTGATCATCCAAGTGAGAAGTAATGAATGTCTGAACAAAGTTAGTAATGGGGAGGCAAAAGGAGAAAGGAATGAGAAGGACATTAAAGGAAGCAAATGGCCTGGAAAAGCAACTGTGTGAGATTCAAATTCAACTGGCTGGAGTAGCTTGGTGATCCATAAAGCACTGTTCTATATCAGAGAAAATGGCCTTTATGGATCAGAGCCGCCACAGAAGATGCCATGGTTGGGGAGGCGGGGTGGATGAGGTGGATCTGAGTCCTCGATAATGAAGAATGGACAGGACGGGACTCTAGTGGGGAGAAATGAATGGGAAACATGCTTTAGAAACTCCCTTCTGTGGTCTCCTTCATGCAAGATTGGCAAGGTAAGAAAGAAGAATAGGCAGCAGCTGCTCTTATTTGCACAGTTCCCATTCCTTTGCTCTAAGTAATCAAATAATTGTAAACCAGTAATAGTGGCTGTTACTTACCCCAACATGAGGGTAGCCTCAATGGTTGGTTCAAATCTGGAAAAAAAAAAAAAAAAAAGGTAATTGAAATCTTTTAAAACATTGTGCTGGTTTACTCTGAAGTCTTTTGTGCTGTAGAGTGCTAGATTCCCCCCCCCCCCTACTCCCCTCTTCCACCCCACTCCCACACACTCAAGGATTCCCAGGGTTCTTACAGCTGTATGTAATAAAACTCAGTGCCAACTAGCTTAAGAGCTTAAGACAGAAAAAGAGTTTAACCTGGTTCCCAGGGTTAAACCCTTCCTCCCACTATACCCCACTAACTCCATCACCCTTGTAGAGACTGCAGCCTAGTTGTGAAATGTGGATAGTAACTCCCTCTGAGAAAAGATGTCTCTTCTGTTAATTACACAACTGTCTGCTCACCACTTATTGGTACATTTTTCTAGAGACAGGATCCAAGATGGTGTTGCTTTGCACTGCGTACATATATGTCCGTCCCACAAGGAGTGCTGCGGACTTTACCTGTGCTTCTTTCTTCTCTTCCTATCCTAAGCTTTTTGGAAGGGAAAAATGTAGTTCTATGATTGGACAGAAATTAGGAATGAACCAACAGCACTCTGCTGGAAAGCTGAGAAACATCCACATTTTCTTCACCGAGGACACTGCTGTGCTAGATTCCAGGGTTTGCAGGAAGAGTCACCATCCATATCTAGGTATGGAACTGTAACATGAACCAAAGCCTAGCTCATAGATCTGAGGGGGTCGTGAGCTTCTTCTAATATAAGATCTGAGTTTAGGGTAACACATGTCCATCTCCAAACAGCTTCTGCCTGGGAGTCACAGGGTAATAAAATGCCTTTGACAACGGGGTAAGATTTTTTTGTATGACTATCAAAAAACATATTTGGTAACTGCTTGAAGTGATTTAGATAGAATATGGGGGTGGGTGGGTGGGTGGGTATAGTGGCATACATCTAAAACCCTAGCACTTCAGAGGTTAAAGCAAGTTGATCAGGAAGGCATTCATGTCCAGTCTGGCCTACATGACACCTTACATAAGAAAACATAGAAGGTAGAAATGTTCTTTTTTTTTTTTTTTTCAATCAAAAGTACTCAATCACATTAGTTTCATCTGCTAATGTTTCTACTGTAGTGTCTCCATCTCTGCTTGTTCCATGCGCCTATGACATCTCCTCTCCTTGTCTTTTATATCCACTCTTCTCTATTCTTTCCCCCACAATACTTTTCCTATCTCCCTAGCCAGGAAAAAAATATTTAAGTAACACTAAATTTTTGAACCTATTTACTAGAGAAACTTTGTTATAGACATATGTTAGGGGAAATCATCAAACCCCAGGAAAACCTTCTGAATGAACTCGGTGACTAGTTCAATAAACACAGTTGCGGGGGGGTGGGGGTGGGGATGGGTTGGGAATCTGGGCTTGTCATAAAATAATTACTCATATTTTTTAAGCCTTTTCCAGTTGCAAAGATTTTACACCCAGGCTCTTGTCTGAGTTCATGAGAGCAGGATCTGTAATTTCCATCCCCTTTTGACAGCAGCTGAAATTAAGGTGCAGTGCGGCTAAGCAAAATTTCAAAGGTCAGATGGCTAATAAACGGAAAAGGTCAGGTACAAAGAGATAGCACCCTGTCTGTCTGTCCAGAAAGCAGCAAGAAGACAGCTAAAGTCTCAGGTCAGAGGTTATAAAGATATTGACCCTGAGACATTCAGTTATCAAATTATCTTAACATGGCTGCCTCGTTTAGGAAATGTGAACAGATACCCAGTCTACTGTGCAGAGGGTTATTCATCCTTTTCTTTCTCTTGCAGTGCACTGTATGCTGTCCAATGTCTTACCAGATTCAATTCTCAAAATCGCGATTACTGTGTAGATGTTTGAACATGCAGAACAAAAGTCACACAAGATTATCAGCCGCTAGTAAAATACTTATATACCCATATGACCACAACCATACCCCATGACATTCCCATCAGCCTGGTTTTCTGAACTACAAGTCTTCAGCACTGTCCATGCCCCTCCTTCTAACCCTTTGCCCTTGACACCCACTAGTCATTGAACATTATTCAAGATGCCTCCCTGAAGGGTCTCACAAACTTGCTTTATACCGTGCATCATTTGCATGGCTGATGCTGGTGTGAAGAGCACAGTCAAGACTCTAGGGAGTCTTCCTCTGTCTCCGTCCGCTCTAACCTACCCACCAAGATGTTTGTTTTCCACAGCCAATCTTTAAGAGACCTACATGATCTTGGGATCAAGTTGTGCCCCATCATGTGACCTCCTCAAATATCTGAGGCCTTCATTATCTCTTGTCTTCCACAGAACGTCGACCTCCGGCTTGTTTTCAATTACATTTCCTGCCTGACCTTCCATTTTCCCTTCCAGAAACTTCCAGATCCAAGCCTACCCACTTCAGTTATCTAAAGGCTCCTTGTTTTATTTTTTCCCCTCTATGGTAGCTTGCTCGGTTTAGAAAGTTTTCCTTACTTTATCCTTTAGAAAAATATTTTCATCATTAAAACTCAGAACAATATCATCAACTCTTCTCAGATACTCTTCTGGATTCTTACTCATAAGTTAGGCTGCATGTCCCCACCAGCAGCTGTGTACTTCTTTGGAGGCAGAGACAGATGCAGGGCGTACTAGTCTACTAAAGTTAAAGGCAAATTCTTAGGGTGCCTAGGTTACAATTTCTACATTTTGACAGAGGCAAGTTAAATTATTCTTCTATGCTTTATTCTTGCATGTGTAAAAGGAGTAAGTATTAGCTGCTTCTGGGTCTGTGCCAAGATACCACAATCTAGTTAGTTTAAACCAGCAGAAAAATATATTCTGTCTCTATTCTAGAAGCTGAAGTCTTATATGGAGATGATAGAAGGGCTATACCTCCCCCAAACCTGTAGCAGGCCACCTGTTCCTCCCTGCTTCCAGTTTCCAGCAGCTCTCGGTGGTCCTTTCTATGGCCGCATCACTCCTCCCTCTCTTGTGATCATAATCCATCCTACTTGTCTATCTTTCATAAGGATGATTTTCATTGGATATTGAGATCTCTTCGGTAATTTAAGATAATTTACTCATCTCAAGATCTTTAACTTAATTACATTGGCAAAGACTCTTTTATCCAAGTACACATCACCAGGTTCCAAAGATTAGCAACAAGCATCTTCTCCGGAGGGTTAACCTACACACACTATAAAGGGTTAACCTACACTCCCTATAGAGGGTTAACCTACACACACTATAGAGGGTTAACCTACACACACTATAAAGGGTTAACCTACACACACTATAGAGGGTTAACCTACACACACTAAAGGGTTAACCTACACACACTATAGAGGGTTAACCTACACACACTATAGAGGGTTAACCTACACACACTAAAGGGTTAACCTACACACACTATAGAGGGTTAACCTACACACACTAAAGGGTTAACCTACACACACTATAGAGGGGTAACCTACACACACTAAAGGGTTAACCTACACACACTATAGAGGGTTAACCTACACACACTATAGAGGGTTAACCTACACACACGATAGGTATCAGTAGCCTGCTTAGCTTTGATAGTTTTTGTAAATCTCAAGTAGGATGATATATGTAAAACTTTTAGGAAATTATCTGGCAGACAATAAATATTCAATAAGTGACAACTAGTATTAGCATAGCAATGCTTAATGACAATATCAGAGAGGTTTATGCACACGTGGTACTTAGATCTTATTTTCCTATCTTAGGGCTTAGATTTCTTACATGAAAAATGTTCTACATACCTGACGTGTGTTGCTAACAGCAAGGGTTTAAATAGGTCATATGCTAATTAATCTTCATTCTAACAAGAAAATTCAATTTACCAGAATTCTCATTCCTCATAACACATGAACCTAAACAGTCCTTTCAGCTGAGGCGTTTTCATAAAGATTATCCTCCATGCCAACAGCGTAGAGTGCCTTTCTCTTTGCTAGTACCCATATAATGAACGATTTCACTTGAAATGATGCTGAAGAGGTCAAGTACATGTGATAATGGACTAAGAAAAGCTGGGGAAGCAGGCATCAAATAACTAACTACCCTGATGGATTATAGATGTGAGGACTGGACCAAGAGGGACAAAGAAAGTGGCTTGCCCCAGGTCATCCCTTAAGGAAATGAGGAATTCATGCAGAGTTATTCCAACCTTATTCTTCTCAGCGATGTGCTTCATCCTGCTGACATTACTCAATGCAAAAATCAATGCTAATAGTTTCATCATCTGTTTGCAAGAAGGGAGAAAGTCAAGAATGCATTTAATTGACTTAGCAAAGCCTTATTCCTATGAGCTTTCAATATTCTGTTCCAACAGACCCATGTAATGATATAGATCACAGGATTATAATTTGTATTTTGCTTGTATTTTCACCAACGAAAAGCAGTGTGGTTATGCCCACCATCCTATTTTGACATCCTACTTCCCTTGATCCATTTTCCTCCCTGCTCACATCCCTTCAGCTCTAATAAAATGAAAAATTCACTAACTCTGTAGTTATTCCTTAACTCCTTTAGTGCAAACTTTCTTTCACACTTCTGTTGTTTGTTTCTTGGACACCTCCCCTATTTCTCCACCTTGAAATCCTGTCTTCCTCGTAGACTCAACTCAATTCGTGTTATTCGTGCCATTAAAGCCTTATTGGCTCTCGACTGGACTTCACATTTCCTGTCTCTGAAATCCAATTTCCCATTTTCTACACCTCTCTTGTATCATCAACCACTTTCTGGACTTCATTTATTTCTACTCAATTTATTTCATACACACACACACACACACACACACACACACACATATACACACACACACACATACACACACACACATACACACACACACATACACACACATACACACATACACACACACACACATACACACATACACACACACATACACACACACATACACACACGCACATACACACACACATACACACACACATACACACACACACACACACACACATACACACACACATACACACACATACACACACACATACACACACACATACACACACACACATACACACACACACACACACACACACACACACACACACATTCACACCACCTAGTTTATTAGAATGCCAAGGACATTTTTTAAGTGAGAGTTAACCAAATGGTACTTGTTAGAAGGTTTCTTACTAACTGGAGAGTTCTTCAAGGCAGCAGGACTTTTTGAGGAAGTTAAACATTACACACTGGCCAGCTTACTACCAACAGTTTACAACTACAGCCTGAGAGTGGAGCCTGTAGAGAAAAAAGTCAGTGGCCAGAAACAGAAATGAAGGCAAAATTAAACTGATAGATAAGAGACGCAGAGAGCATGAGGGAGCAATAGCACAGGAGGATGAGTGCGGATCCTAACATACAGCAGTAACAGCGGGTTCAGAATGAGCAGAGGCGGTGGGAGAGATGTGAAGATAGTGTCTGGGTGTGTCTCAGCAGAGACTCCTCCACACCCCACCCCTGCAAAGGTTCTTGGGGCTTCTCTGCTCTAACTCTTGTTCACCTGAAGCAGATTCAATAGTGATTCCATCTTCTGTACTTTCCTGGAAAGAAAACATTAACCCAAAGGGCCCAGAGCCTGGAGAACACAGCAGTGCTTTGGGAAGCACCTTTCCTATAAACTGCTTGTAACTCCTGCTTCCGATTTCACTGTAATCCTCATAGTCAGTCACCTTTGCAAACAACCTTTTAGAATCAACTAGCTGAGAGGAGGCAGCTGAGACTCAGCAGAAGCTCGGAGACTTGCCCAAAGAAGTGCAGTCCATAGTAAGCCAGACACCTAGGTCTGCTGGCATCAGGGTGCTCAGGCCATGGTTGAGCTGAGAGTTCTCAAGTTCATGTCACATGGGACATGCAGTGGAGCTTGCTTCCAGATCACATTCCATGAATGACCTCAAAGTTAGTCAATCAGCAGATGGAGAAAAAAGCCTTAGAGATGAGAAAAACATGAACAATAGCGCATGCGCGCGCACACAGTGTGTGTGTGTGGGGGGGGGGGTAACAGTGAAACTAGTAGCTTTACGCACAAAAACAGTTGCTCCTGATGTGTGAAAGGCTTATGTTCGTATAAACCCACTATAAGTTGAAAATACAATAAAAAATATATTTAAGGGGCTAGAGATATAGATGAGTGAGGAGCATTTGCCTGGCATGTGCTAGAAATTAGCACACACACACACACACACACACACACACACACACACACACACACAAATATATTAAATACCCTTAATATTCATTACAGCTTCATCTTCTCTTTTTTAATTTTATTTTATTAATTTATTCATATTACATCTCAATGGTTATCCCCTCCCTGGTATCCTCCCATTCCTCCCTCCCTCCCATTTTCCCCTTACTCCCCTCCCCTATGACTGTTCCTGAGGGGGATTACCTCCCCCTGTATACGCTCATAAGGTATCAAGTCTCTTCTTGGTAGCCTGCTATCCTTCCTCTGAGTGCCCCCAGGTCTAGATGAGAGAAGCATGGGAGAATGGCAATGTTGAAGATCCAGAGGGTCCTAGAAACCTACAAGAAGAACATTATGATAGTCAGATTTGGGCCCAGGGGTACCACTCAAATTATGGCACCAGCCAAGGACAATACAGGCCATAAACTTCAAACCCCTACCCAGATCTAGCCAATGGACAGGACATTCTCCACAGTTGAGTGGAGAGTGGGGTCTGACTTTCACACGAACTCTGGTGCCTCATATTTGACCACGTCCCTTGAACAGCCTCGGCTTCTTTAATGACAATCAGAGCACATAGACTGTCTGCACAGACATGAAGCCTATCTGAGTAATAAGAAAGCAGCATGAGTGTCTCATGCCAATTATTGACTGTTACACTGAAAGCAGCGAAGAGAATAGTTGCTCCACAGTGCTAGCCTGGGGACACTCAAAATGTGTGGTTCACAACTACAAGTTTCTACTGTATGGATACCAGTTTTTCACCGTCATAAAACTAAGCTATCATAACATGGGGACCATCTGTACATATAATTTTAAGAGTAGGGAAGCAAGGCTTTAGTCACTCCAATTATTCCTCCTTTTAACAAGAAAATTCAATCAGCTAAAATTCCCTTCCTCAATGACACAATCAGATCTCCTTTTGACTAACTATCAGCAGTCAAAACACAAAAAGCTGGGAACTACCTAGATTTGTAACATCACACCAATGGCATTCAGTATATATTATTAAGTGTCAAAGATACCTGGTTAAAATTTGAGCTTAACCGTTCATTGGTCATAAAACCTTATGCAAGCCACTCACCTTCCCCCAATGAGACTCTAACTATAAAGATATATTAGGTCCCCTTTCTGCTTCATAAGAATTTAGTAAAGTCAGTGATATATATGTATGTGTATATATATATATGTATATATAAATGTAGCAAAATAATGTTATGTAGTTGGTATTATTTTTCAATAAAATTATCATTTTATGATAATAATTTATGATCATATTAACTTATCAAATACTGTCAAAAACAAAATAAAAACCTAATAATTAATGAACTGACTGCTTTGTGTAAATTGAGGGCAGTTTATATATGCGCACGGCTTGCTCTATCAAGAAGGAAAAAAATCATTGGAAACATAACAGACCCCAAATTAAATGTTTTTAAATAAAACATAAAGCAAAAACAGCTGCCGCTGGAACTCGGTCCCTGGGCATATTTGATTTTTGAAAATTACAAAGGGGCCAAATTGTCCTTCAATTCCCAGGCTACATAAGCGTGAGGCAAATGATTGCCTCACTGACAGCCTGCTTGATGGGCGGATGCAGATGCTTAGAAACAAAGGATATTGTGTGCTGGACTCCCAACTTTATGGAACCCTCAGCGAGCAGGGAATTCGGCAACCACATCACTAACAATATTGCTGAATTTCCTTTCCTTTTCCAAATAACAAAACACACAAAAAACCAAAATGTTTTAGGCTAATAAAAGACAACACTTCTTGCCACAGGAATACAAGCCACCTAGTGCCTGAGAGCTTCATCTACGGCATTGCCTCTCCCAGTTATAGCTTCTATAATGCATCACAAACCAACACTACTTTCACTTGCAGAGTGTCTCTCGGGAAGATCTAGAATTCAAACCCGGGATCTCTTGTCTAAAGAATTTTGGAAGACATGAGTCAAATGTACTGTTTTAAAATGTAATTTAATGCTTATAAAATAAAGCAAAACTGGACAAGAAAACAGCCCTGAAGAATCAAATCAACCACCACAAAGCACACTAACTACCCTGACGCATTGGCCAATTTTCACATACGTGTTATTGGCCATTTGTTCCTCACAGGTATGTGTTTGCAGAGGGGGTCCGTGACTATCCGTAGGATTTTGCAATGCAAATTTCCAGGAGCAGCCTTGTTATTTGAGGCCAGCCAAGTTAAAAGGGGAAGTCGTTTGGAGAATTTCCAGCCCTTATGACCCACCTGGCTGGGAACCTAGTGGTTTAACGAGAAAGGAAGTCTCAGTTTGAGGAAGCGGCAGAGGTCTGGGTGCCTGTTTGTGGGACTGCATGATGAGAAACAGCTCTGGCTTAACTTTCTGACCTGCCCGTGCTGTGCTCTCCATCACAACCAACATGCTAGACAGATTCCCTGAGTTTTGTCCTGCAACTGGGTGTCCTGGTTGATATATTCCCTCGGCCCAAACCATTCTTCCCCACCCTGTAGCAGCTGCAGGCCCCTCTTAAGCACTCGGTAGTGGTGTGACACACCTCTCTACCAGGATGTGTGCTGACCCTGACCCATCCATGTGGCGTCCTGAGAGGCGATGCTGAATGCTGCATGAACACTGACCCATCATGACACCTGCTTCACCATTTTCCTTCCAGTTTGCATGTTGATCTCAATCTAATTTAATAGCGGGGAGACAGGAGATCGTATTCTGAAAGGAAGCAAAAGAAAGAGAAGGCTGGTTTGTGCTCCTACCTACAGGTGCTGGCAGACATGGTGGCCTGTGGATAGGTCCTAGAGCAAGGTCAAGGGCAGCAGTGACACTGGCTGGCACTTGAGGATGGCAGGTGTTTCTGTCAAAGTGCTTGTCTCCCAGAAGTTTGTGTGGGCTTCCAGGCTAGGGATAGACCTCGAGAGGGTCATATGTAAGGAAGGAGTCCTCACCTGCTTGCAGAAGTAGTCATTGTTAGGCTAGTTTAAGCTTGGGTGGGCAGTGAATAAACATGTTTCCTCTAACAGATATGACTCCAGGGTGGAATGGGAGGAAGAAAAAGAATCAATGAGGGCTAAGTTCCAAGGCCCTGAAATGCAGGATGGTACAGGATGGCATATAGCTAAGGATGGCAATAGTGGCGAGCCACAGGGGTGCAGACCGTATGCCCAAGGGAAAGGGACAGAATGCGCAGATACAATTACAAAGCTGAAACTGTCTGAAGAAAGGATTAGGATTTTGCACCTCCCTTCTCATAAGAAGGATTCTACCCTGGCCACAGACCTCCAATGTGTGCATTCATGTGTCCTCCCCTGGCAGCACTCAGGACAAGAGCTGGCAGCTGTGGTCCTAGATGTTTATTGGAGGATGGATGGGTAGGTGGGTGGATGGATGGGTGGGCTTCGGGATAGTGGGTTCACTGTTTCTACATGATTAGGCATAGATACTGTGTTTCAACAAAACAACACCAACACCTCAGGCAGTCCATCACCTCAGCCCCGAGTCTAGAGGAAGAACCAGAAGCAGAGATGAAGACCAAATCGCTGCCCGGAGCCACAGGCACAGAGGTGCAGCTCATTAGTTCAAAGTTTGGCTTCTTCCTCTAACCTCATCCTCCTTCCTGACTTAGTACTTCATGTTGTCTTCAAGTATGATTCCAGCGTGCGTGTGGTTTGTGCACATGAAGGGTCCTGAGAGAAAGGTTTCACAATCTCTAGACTGTTTCAATGGTTCAAGTGTGGAGATATTTCATATATATCAAAAATGTTTATTGAAACATCTAAATGGCTTTTTGCACAAATAATTGATCTCTATAGTCTCATCAAGGCTGTACATAAAATTAGCCTACATGGGCTCCCCTATACTATCTTGTACAAAACTCTTATAGTAGACTGAATACAAAAGCGACTCAGCTTTAAATAGCCAATTTCTCTGGCCCTCTCTCCAGATTCTGGCAAAGGAACAAACATTCTGTCTGGGTAAGATAATTGACAGTGTGTAAAGTGCTAATGGGGCGCAAGCCAGCCACTAATGGCCTTCTTGCAGGTAGGAATAAGTTACTTGACCAGTGTAATCTTGCGCCCAGCCACCAGCTAGCAGCTCATACACTCTGTGCCTCCTTAGGAGCCTAAGACTATCTAAGCACATACAAAAAAAACTGGCTGCTTCATCCTTGGGTGGGGCTCCTGTCCTAGCATGCCACTCCTGGCTGGACTGGGCCGTTCCATTGCCAGGTTGCTATAAATCTCTTTCCAGCCTCAAGCCACGTGTTTAGCTGTACTTGCGTGTCATGGGAAAGCGTTCACACACCCCTTCCCTATGTGGGCCAAGGGGCAGCTCCCAGCACAGGCTGTGGGAAAGCCCATCTGCGATGGATCTGTCTTACAGCCTGGCACTGATGGATACCCTGGAGACACTGCCTTTTGACTCACTACCTCACTCATGTCTAGGCCTGAAAAAAATAATGTTTCTTTTTATTGTTTTATATTTGCTTTTTTAAAAATGAGAAATCTACTGTCTTCTCCAGAGACCAAGCATTCTTCTTCTCTTGGCCTTAGATAGGAGGCAGATGTGGCTGTTATAGCCTTTGCTCTTTCACCTGCAAAACAGAAAATGCTAGTTTCTGCAGAAGGACTCCATAATACCCTGGGGGCTAGGAAGGCACGTGATGTGAAAGTGTGCACTGCGCATCCTTCCTACCAATCTCTTCTCTATCACCTTCTCTGGTTGAGACGCCAAATTCTTCCATGTGGTTTTGCTGAATTATCTGCCAACCCCTTGACACAATCATTACTTCGGCCCTGTTAGCAGGCAGGGAGACTGGGGGGGGTCATTTTACCACCCTCCTAACTTTGGAGGGGAACTCATTCGATTTTAGAGCTCATAGATTCGCTGTGGCACCCAGACCTTTGTTCTGGGTATCTAGGCATGGAACAGCACTAGTCTGGACAGGCAGGCAAGAAAGAGCTGTGGGATCGCTAAGGGCACAGGTTGAATGTGAAGGATGCCGTAGAAGGGGTAGGAGGTAGAAAGTTTGTAGAGAAACATGGGGTGGATATGTAAAGCATCTGGAGACAGGAATAGATTATGAACCAGCTGGGCAGCAGGGAGAAAGAAAAGGCCATTGCAACGAGAAACCAAGTACCACAGAGTCTATAGCCTTCAAGGTAGATATGTTGGCAAGGCTCAGAGACAGGTAGATGCAGGAAACATCACCGAACAGGTAGCTCCTCCGTTACCACTCCACTGTCTAGGTAGTGAGCCTCTCCTTCTTGGAGGACTGCTGCTGACTTTCAACCGGGTCTGCCTGTTTTTGACTTTTGACCCCTTTCAGTCTAGTCTCATCTAAGCAGCCAGAGAACCAGTAACAGCATGAGTCAGCTCACCCTCCCTCTGCTCAAAATCCTGCTGCTATTCTGGAATCACTCACAGGGAAGCCAAAGTCCTCACAGGGCTCCCACAGTGTCCTCTCTGGGCTTCCGTAACCTGCCCTGCTAAGTGCTTACTGTTCCAGGCATACTGATTGCCTGCGCCGTTCACTTACATTCATTAGCAGCATGTCTGCTATGTGATCTTTTCCCTGGATGTCCCTGCTCCTGGACTGTTCTTTTTACAAAAATCCTATTTCTCTACCGCTTCTTTGAACCCTGGGCAAACAGTGGTCTCTGTGAATTCTGCCTCACACATCCCATTTGCTACTTTAATCTATTATTGATGGTGGAGATGTTCAGCTTTTAAAAATTCACCTGTATTTGTTTCCTCTCTGGCAAGAGTGCCCCTGTACCAAGCTCTGAGAACAGTATCTGAAAATAGCAGTTGATAAATGAATAAATTAATGAATTTAAATGGTCTAAATCCTAGCTTAATTTGCAGCTTATGCATGACCTTGGTGTCTTGAGTAAACAGAACAAGCTTTCACTCGCTCATGTTTCTCATACAAAAAGTGGGAAATTTTGAGTCGTCCTTCATAAAATAGCTGTGAGGCTTAACTAAGAGGATTGTGTATGAAAATGTCTGGCATAAAATAGAATGTAAAAAATGTGAATTTTGTTGTAAGATCTTCACAGATGGTACTAGAAAATCTAAGAAAAGAAATCTGCCTATTTTGGTATTTTCAGCAGAAAGAATCAACAAACATTTGTAAACACCAGCTCAGCCCTGGGCCCAAGCGAAGGCAAGGACAGAGGGTAACTGCCCTCAATAAGCACCAAACCCTTAAGAGAAATAGATCCAACAGTTATCAGTCACACTTCCCATCGGAAATATTTGGAAGGTGTT
>NW_026131769.1:0-48928 GCF_903995435.1 Acomys russatus | reverse complement strand
CAGGTGAAATTTTGGGTCACAGTTTTGTGGGTGGGTTGGTGTTCCCCTCACCCCTCTGGAAGTCATCTCTGGTTGGAGGGTAGACACTTGAGTCCCCATGACCCATGCTACTAGGAGTCTCAGCTAGAATCACTCCCATAGCTTCCTAGGAGTCTACCCTGTCCTACATCCACAGCTCCTCTCAGAGATGCCCCTGCCCATGGGTTCTCTTCTCTGTGGGAGCTATCTTCCTGCCATGGCTCTCCCCACATCTGATCCCACCCACATTTCCTTCCACGCTCCTTCTATATCCAGTTTCCTATTTTCATCCAATTCCACTGTCTGTCCTATTTCCCTTTCTAGTGAGATTCAAGCAGCCTCCTTGGGTCTTCTTAGCTACTTTCGGGCTGTGAATTGTATTATCCTTTTCCTGTACTATATATATGATTAAAGTGAGTACACACCTTGTGTGTCTTTCTGTGTCTGGGTTATCAACCTCAGGATGGTATTGTCTACTTCCACCCATTTGCCTGCCAATTTCATGATTTCTTTATTTTTTGTTTTGTTTGTTTCCTTGCTTGCTTTTAGGTTTTTCAAGACAGAGTCTTTCTGTGTTAGACTTGGCTGTCTTGGACTCACTTTCTAGACCCAGCAAGCCTCGAATTCACAGTGATCCACCTGCCTCTGCCTCCCCAGTGCTGGGATTAAAGGTGTGCGCCACCACCCATGGCAATGTCCTTGTTTTTAATAGCTAAGTAGTATCCCATTGTGAACAATAACCCTGAACTCCAAGAGATCCAGGTGGTGAAGGTAGAGAAGCAGCTGGACGGCAGCCTGCTGTACTTATGCGACGCCCTCCCCGAGTTCAGCACCTTCGAAATGAACATGAAGCCGGTCCCACTGGAGTCCTGCCAGGAAGTGCCTCTTAACAAGGTAGACAGACCGTGTGCATGTGCTCAGGGGCAAGTATGAAGAAAGAAGTTTTCTCTGTGGAAAACTTGGGGGGAGACTTTTGTGTGTATCTCACCAGAGCACAATTCCTCTTTTCATTTTTCTTAGCTAAAAGTGAAAAAGAAGCCAAAGCTGTGGTCCAAAAGCTGGGAATGGCCTTACTTCAACATTGCTTTAACTGAAGAGCAAATGAAGGCAGCCCAGAAGTGGAGCCAGCCATGGGTTGAGTTTGACATGAAGAGAGAATATGACACTTCCAAAATTGAAGCTGCACTGTGGGAAGATATCGAAGCATCAAAGAAGTCCTGATTCTGGGCCTGCTGGAATGACAGCTCAGCAGGTGCACGTGCTTCCTGCCCTGGCCTGAAGATGTCCTGAGCTTAACTCAGGGACCTGGTGCAGAAGGAGAGAACTGACTCCTGAAAGTTGCCCTTTGGTGTTCATATACATACTCTAGCATATGTGGACCCACACTGAAACACATACACATAAAAATACCTTTTTCTTTTAAGCCCTTGTTCTGAAAATGCCTTTGGTTGATTGCAGGTGTATTAGCTCCCAGGATTTGGTTTGAAAGCTGTTAAGCTTGCTTTATAAGAACACAGTTATTAAGTGAGTGAGCATCCATCACCTTTTATTTTTTTAATAAAACCCCCTTTTTTTTTAATCAGTAATATCCCCCAAATAATCATCCATCAAGACAATGATTCATTTAAAATTAAGCACAAAAGTGAACATGATAATTAATCTATGTTCCCACTGTCAATTACTCTTCCTCCCATCCAAGGTAGCAGGCACTTGCTTTATCCTCTTCTCTGGATTCTGTCCATCTTCTTCCTGTCCATCTCCTTCTCCTTGACTCCCAGGTGGTGGGATCTCGCCATCTTCCACTTGTTTGCATAGCTCTCCTCTACCTAGCTTAGCATGTTTGGGTGAAGCTACATTAACTGGTGTAGCCTGGCTGACTGATGCATTCACCACTGGAAAGGCCTGGTTGGATGATGCAGCCATCACTGGCATAGCCTGGTTGTAGGATGCACCCATCACTGGCATTGGCTGGTTGGATCATTCTCCTCTTAGTAGCTTGGCCTGGTTGTGTGATGCACCAATCACTGGCAAGGTCTGGTTGGCTGATGCTTTAAGGAGAATTGACCTTTACCCAAAATTAGTTTTTTGATCCATGAGCGGGGTGTCTCTCTCTCTTATTAGGCCATTTAGTTTTTCTTGCTCTGTTTGGTGATACAAGCCTGTAGTCCTAGGGCTTGGGAGGCAGAGGCAGTCCCAAAGTCATTGTCAAACTTGAGAATGAGACCCAGTCTCCAAAAAGGGATAAAACAAAGGAAACCAGCAAAGATAGAGAATGAAAGTTGTTTGTTTGTGGTATTAAGTGTTTGCCATGGTCTCATGCACAGCACTGTATATATAATAAATAAATCTTAAAATTAAAGTGTGGGAAGGATTGTAAGCTTTGTCACAGGTGAAAGCAGTCTTGGTGGGTTTTGCCCTTGGACACACCACAGATATTCCCTGAGATTAACCTTGAGATAGACTGGGTGGAGCCATCCTGCGCCTGGAATTCAGGAAGCTGACCAGGCCACTCAACCTGGACTATTGTGTTTGTAATCTACCCTCAATGGGAGAGGGAGACTGCCCCTTGCATGTGAGAGACAGGCAGGAAGAGAGAACAGAGAGGAGCAGCAGGTTCAGATGAGGATTGAGCACACATGGATCTTGAGGGCATGTGGATTGGGTAGAGGATCAGGCAACAGGCTGGATCAGTGCACAGGCCAGAGACACCAAGGCACCTATCCCATAGGAACGGATACCAGAAGGTTCATTTTTGTCTCTTTAACCTCTTTTCCCTCCTGTGTAAGCTAGTTGGGTTGTATAATAAAGTTTAATTGTTAAAAAACAGAGCCAACAAATAAGGACTTTTCCACTCCTTGGTGGGAGAGGATGTACTTAGACCTGCTGTGACTTGAAATACGAGGGTGCATTGGTACCAGTTGTGGGCCTCCCCTACTCTGGGAGGAATGGGAGGAGGAAGGTATAGAGGTGGGACAGGAAGGAGGGGGGAAGGGGTCGGGATGTAAAGTGCTGGAATAGAGGAAGAAGGGGGAAAAAAGAACTTTCCAGTGGTGGCTAGGTCACCATCACATGTTTCAAAGAAGCTTGGAAGTTTATATTTCAGACATAACGAAATTTAAAAACAACAGTTTGCATCCAATAAAAAAAAATGAGTAACTACATATCCAACCACATCTCTAAAGAATCCAAAGCCGGAGAAACATCTCGAAAAGTGCACTTTAACAGTAAAAAGCTTAGAAAATTCACATGTAATAAAGTTTCTGCCATTTATATACAAAACCAAAACTTTGTGTACACATTTACACAAGTGTTTGTAGTGAGCAAATGTCTAAAATGACACTAACACAAACCCTCTGGGGAGTATGGGATGCCAAACAGCGCTCAGCAGCATTGACTTTTCTGTGTGAGATTCTGTTTGTGTGTGGCTTGTGACTGACATGCTTGACGTCTGCACCCTAGAGACCCACCTTCACTGCTGCAGTGGGAAGAACATGCACCCTGTTGACATTCCATGCAGGCTTCAGAGCAGGGCTTTCCAATAGGTGAAAGCACGCCATGGCTTCACATCTTACAGTATAACTAGCCTTTTCCAATGATCTGTTGCACAACAAAATGAAAATATATACATCGAGTCTTCATTGAGTTGCTTAACAAATAAGACTTAAGAACATGTATAAAATCATTTTGAGGAAAATTCTTAGTTTCTTCATTACCTTGCCTCAGACTTCCTTAATCAGGCTAATACCTGACATTTCTGTATTTAATATAGCAGTGGCCTCAGTCCTACCATGAACTATACAAGGCAACACAAGAGCCTAACTTGCTGTCAGCTGATAACTTCATTACCGAAAAAACTTACTTTTCTGAAAAAATGTTTGCCAGAGAACAGCCAATTTTTAATATAAACCTTTTAGAAGCCTGTAAAAAAAGAACGACAGTTTAAAAAGAGTTACAGCTGACCCAAATCATCACGTCTTCACTCTTCAACAAGGGCTGGAGGAGCAGGTCAGTGGTTAAGGTCTTCTCTGAGGACCTGGGTTTGGTTCCCAGCACCCCTATCAGGTTTCCCATGACTTCCTGGATTCCAGGGGGATCTGGTGCCTTCTGATCCCTGCATGGAGGTGGTGTTAAACCCAACCAGCTGCAAACATGACCACACATAAAAATAGATAAATCTTTTGTTATAAGATTTTTTTTCTTAACAATACTGACAATGAATTAAAAATCTGGAGACTCACTGGCACTTTCACCGAGTTCATACAATAAATCAGTACAGATTTTCAAAGGACAGTTTGTTATAAAAATGTGTTAGCCATTTAATAATAATCAATTCATTCCAAGATTTCCTCGTTAGCTGATTTGTAAACAGTTGGGGGTTTGAAGAACGGCAAGGCTGAGGACAGTCTTGTCTCGACACGCTTCTGTGTCAGATGTCTTCCTTTCCTTCTCCGGTAGAGAGAATAAAAGAGAAATACACCAAATTCTTTGCTGCTGCTCTGTAAGCAATTCCCTCAGACACAGCGCCAGGAAGGACAGCTTTTCAGGACATTATAAGGCAGACAGAAGAAACCAAGTGGCACTACAGCAGCAGCTGTGTGACTCGGCACTACTCATACCCTGCGCTCAGACACCTGCGATTCGGGGCAGAGGGGCTCCAGGTGATGCTCCTTCACAAAGGACTCAGCTTGATTCAAAGCTTTTACCTTCACCAGGATAAGAATGATCTCACTGACTTCATTCCTGAAAAACAAAACCAAAAAGCATTTACTCAACCCTTAGTGCATTCAGGGCTGGAGGTGTATGAGGGATAGAAATTTGTAGCATGCAGTGGGCCCTAAATTTGATCCTTGGCACAAAACATAAGATGAAAGAAGACGAATGAAAGGCAAGAGATTAATAATAAAGTACTATGACAAGTGTGAAGGGCATCACAGTGGTGACTCAGGACCTAAGCCAGTATCTAGAGCAACACAGAATAGAGATGCTGTCTCTTTTGCACCTCATCACATGCACAGTGATGCTTTAGTTCAAGGTGAAGTGCTACAGGTCCGTCCCTAAGGCACAGTGACACTAGCTATCATGCCACAAGGAAACGGTTAACACATTTACATCTATGGGAGTGCTGGTGCGAATAAACATGGGCGGATAGTCCTGTAACAGCACAGCACATACAGCCGTGCACATTACAGTCCTGCATACCGTGTGCATTCTCATTTCTGTATTTATTACACATATACAATGTACATTATAGCCGATCGGTGGCACAGACATAAGACAGCCCAATGATGTATTTCTTAGAATGACCCCCGTCTCATACACCTCCTGATTATAACTGCAAAGTCCAATACAGAATGTTCTGGGAAATTTGAATGTGAATGGCCATAAAAAACAGAGTAAGACAGAGCAAACCCATCACAGGGTCTTCACAGCGCTGTGCTGCCAGTTAATGAGAGCAGTCACATCCAGACTCCATCAGCCCTACAGAAGGGCTCCAGGGGTGTGCCACAGTGCCTGGCTTATGAATCCTTGGGCTGAGCTCAGGGCCTGGAGCTGCTAGGCAAATACTCTGCCAGACTAGCTACATCCCTAGATCCAGATTTTAAAGATTGTAGTAAAAGTGCAAATCTTCCTTAAAGTTCCTGACAGCATTCAAAACCCTTGTACTATGTTTTGGAGGTGAACAATTAACTGAGCATTACCTGAATTCACCTGTGGATAGTTGATGTGCAGACTGCAGCAGGAACTGAATGAAGTTTGCTAGCTGGGGAATTGATGTCCTCATAGCAGAGTTCTCAAACCATCTTTCTGGTAGACATGCTGCTATCTGTCAATCAAGGCACATAGCAGGTTTACAACATAAGCGCTAAGAAAGTTTGAGATTTTCTCTTTCCTTTGTCAAAGGTAACAGTATTATAGATCACTCTTCAGGGGCTGGCAAGATGGCTCAGCAGTTACTAGCACTAGCTGCTCTCCCAGAGGACCCAGCTTTGATTCACATAGCCCACATGACAGCTCACACCCATGTGTATCTTAAGTTCTGAGGGATTTGATGACCCCTTCTGGCCTCCTCAGGTACTGCATTCACACAGTACAGACACAGACACACACACACAGACACACACACACACACACACAACACCCATACATATACAATAAATGAAATGAGAAAAAAAAGCTTGATTTAAAAAATTAATCTTCATTGGTAAAGGCTTAAATCAGATGGACCCTGCTTTGTGCATTCATTAGCAGTGCTTAGAATTCCACAATCTACACAGGCATTTGAGAGAAGGAAACAACAGGTGACTGGAGATAACGCTGACTGGAAGAAAGTGAATGGCAGCTTGTCTTTTATCCAGTGTGCTTTCTATGTCCATGGAGGCCAAGAAGATCAATACACCACATGCAGCTGTTCTTTCAGAAAGACAAAAACCAAAAAGATCCTCCTCCTTCAAAAATAACAAGAATGAGAGACAAGTTTTGGGAAAGTCAGAAAATAGTTGAAACCAAATAGCAACAAGAAGGAAAAATAGAGAATATAACACAGAGAGGAAAACACAGAGTTCTTGGACAGTCACACAGGCCATGCTGTCCCTGGTAAAATTAAGACCAGGGTCTAGGACCAGAAGGAGAAAGCAAAAGCACCGAAATACACTGTAAAGGAATACAAGTTCAGGAAACAAGTAAATCTGGTGCCAGCATAAAAGAGTTGTAAAAAATGTCAGTAGACGGTGTGGCCTGGGTATGGTGGCAGGTGTCTAACTCCAGCATCTGAGAGGCTTGGGCAAGTTCCAGTCAGCCAGCCTAGGCAGCACAGACAGCACCTGTCTCAAAAAGTGACAGGGCTGGATGTTGTTGAATATGTAGGTGGTAGAATATGTGTTTAAAGATGGGAGGCCTCAATTCTGACTCATTAGCAGCACCAGAAACAACAGCAACAACAACAACAACAAAACCACAGCAGGTGAAGGCCAGGAAGAAAGACTTACTGTATTATTCTCGAATTATTAAGAAAAAGAAACCCAAAAACCACAGACAAGTGCCTGCAGAAGGCAGAGGCAGGGAAGATTTGCCTGGCAAACTTTATATGTTCCCAAGTTTTAGAAGCGGTCTTGACTGGCCTAGAACTGACTCCTTTGTGCCTGTTTTCCCATGCTTTGCTATCTCACAGGTGTCTGGAAGTTCTCATGGGGCCAGCAGGCCTGTGGCCCGAGTTACAAACTCTGCAGAGCAGATGCTGTGCAAACACACCTCCCATTCACGGCTTCCAAACTGACCTTTGCAGTCAACTTGAAAACATTCCACACAGAGAATGATTTAAACCTCAGAGCTCTGGCAATGATGGGATTACAGGTGTGTGCTACCCAGCCTGGCTTCCTAGGCACCCTTTAATACCTTGCCTTTTACCTATGAGCAGATCAAATGTTTTGGGGACATCTGGTTGTTGTACTGTCTTGGAGAAAAACAGGCTCTTTAGGTATAAATATTTTGCTATGAGCCAAACTCAGGTCCTTTGCAAGAGCAGTATACAATCTTAGCCATGGAGACGCCTGTGCAGCTCTACTATCTAAATCAGTGCTGCTGCTGTTTTGAGCTGGGGGCCTCACCTTGTAGCCAGGTTGTCCTGGGGCTGCTGGAATTAGACACAAGCCACTCTACCAAGCATTATATTTATCAGTGACGTAACTAGAATTGACGTCTACACAACTTACCTGGCTGCACTTTTTAACAACATCTGGTCCAATGAAGGCGTTATTAGTAAGCGTGATAATAAGGTAGCGATTCAGAAGCTTGCCCAGCCCCAGGTCCTGCAAGGTGTCATCTGGAAGAAGTCTGTTCCAAAGAAGAATATTGCGGAAGAGCTCAAAGAAAATACCAACATTATGTGTGTTCTCCCTAGAAGCTGTAATGGGAGGTAAAGAACTGGCCAAACTCCCCACTCTCCTAGCTGGTCCTCTTGTAAATGTCAGCCTTGGAACAGAAACGTTCCCAAGTAAACACCTGGTTCCCAGCTCCATGCACTTGCTCACCTATTTCAACTTTGAAGGTAACCAACCCCAATGAGCCTCATGTAACCACACGGGAGCCGTTCCACTGTCGTTCATCTGCCTTATTGCCTGGGGCCACTAAATGTTAGACGCGGTTTCCAGGGTTGGAAAGCACCGTCAAGGCCAGTGCCCATGTTAACATGTGTCCCAGGAAGGCAGGCAACGCCAGGCACCTCTCTGCTTATATGCAAAACAGGACAATGCATGAGTCTGTGGATCAATGGGGCGAAGTGCCCCGTTGTGAGATCTACAAGTAAATACTGGTTGTACTTAGAGGGCTGAATTCAGAGGTTTCTGTGGATTAGGGTGTGAATTCTGGAACTCTCCCAGTTTTCTGTGTGCTGATTGACAGATGTAACATGCCACACTCTGACTGTCATGGCATTGCTGCCTGTCCTGGGAAGCGTCTTTCAGACTTGGCCATGACACACAGTCACTGAAACTGCTCCTGCTAAGGACATTTATGTCTTTGTAATTCTCACCCACAACAGACATCGTCAGGACCCCTAATCCTTTATTGTGGTATTTAATATTTGTTTTTGTTCTTGGGTTCCTGAAGGCACAAAGGCTCACAATTTGTTATGAGGTGCATCTGAAGACAGCCCCCCCTTCCCCCGCCTCTCCAAGTCCATTTCCCAGGCTCTATCTAGTCTCCTTAGAACTTGCCACTTATGGACAAATACTGCCTATGGATAATTGAGGCCAGGTTCTCAGCTCCGACCTATCCCCTGGTTTTGGGACTTGTGTGTCACCTGTATTGTGTTCCTTCTCCACAGTTCTACCAATTTACTACATCCAACACAGATTTCACCATCCCTCCCAAGCCTCCTCTTCCTCCTACATCTACTACAATGTCTAAGAATGACATAAGCCCCAGGTGCCAACATCGTGTGTTAGTCGGTGGTGGGACCTTTTTGATGCTTTGCCTGAAACATTGAACAGACGTCCTTATCACATCTACATCCACCGTCCTCTGTCTGCATTTAACTTTAGCTTTTGACCAGTGTGTCGCCAGTCATGACCTGAGATTAAATTCAACCCAAAGCTTCTTTTGTATAGTCCATGAGACAACAACTTTTAAATTTTTAAAGAATGTTTAAAAGTATTAAAAAACACAACAGAATAAGGCTGGGCATGGTGGCACAGCCCTTTAATTCTAGTACATAGGAGGCAGAGGCAGGAAGGCTTACTCCGTCAGGATAGCCTGGACTCCATAGCAAGTACCAGGCCAGCCAGGGCTATATAGTTAGACTGTGCCTCAAAGAAATAAAACAAGGTCTGGAGAGATGGCTCAGCGGTTAAGAGCAGTGTTTGCTCTTCCAAAGGACTTGCGTTCAATTCCAAGCACCCACATGTCAGCTCACAACTGTCTATAACTCCGAGATCTGACATCCTCACACAGACATACGTGAAGGCAAAACACCGATGCACATAAAATAAAAATAAAAAATAAAAAAGAAGTAAAACAAAACAAACCTACATGGAATATTTTTAAAATATGAAAGTTATGTGATGTTCCAATTTTAGTGTTGCTAAGCAAAGTTTATCAAACACAGTTCAGTTGCTTACACACTGGTAGTCTCTTAGTGCTTTCGTGCTGTAGTGGCAGAGTGGAGTAGTCCACCACACTGTCTGGCTGCAGGGACTAATACGGGCACATTTTAAAGACAGCATTCTGCTTACCTTGAGAGCTCCCCAGAACTGTCTTTCTTGGAACTTTGAGTGTGGTGACATTTTTCCTTCTTCAGAACTAATTCTAAACAAAGGAGGAGGGAGAAAGGAAGAAGAGGGGAAGAGGGAGAGGAGAAAATATATAAAACAGTTCTTTTTTCAGAATAAAACCTAAAAAAAACAGGACTATGGTTTGTTTTTGCTTTGAATTCTGTGTATATTTGCATGTCCGTGTGTGGTCTGGCCATGTGAGTGTCGTGCCTGCAAAGGACAGAGGAGCCACCAGAGACCCTGGAGTTGGAGTTACAGATGGCTGTGAGCTGTCAACCTAGGTGCAGGCGATCAAACTCTAGTCCTCTGGAAGAGTAATACACATTCTTAACCATCCGCGTCCTGTTCTTTGTTTGTTTTCAGTAAGCAACTAAACAGCCTAAATGAAAAACAAATCAAGGCATTCTGATGGTATCTGCCAAGAGTTACAAATCCTCACTCAGCCAACAGTGAATTTCCACAAGTGTGTCTTGTAAATAATGATTGCCTTTGCACAGTTTGCTCATTACCTCACTGTTGGTAAGAGATCACCATTCACATGCCGGTCAGTTACAGGACACCTACAATCGTGTACTGGCTGGTTTTGGGTGTCAACTTGACACAAGCTAAAGTCATCAGAGAGGAAGAAGCTTCAGTTGAGGAAATGCCTCCGTGAGATCCAGCTGTAAGACATTTTCTCAATTAGTGATCACTGTGGGAGGACCCAGCCCATGGGTGGTGGTCCTGGCTTCTGTAAGAGAGCAGGCCAAACAAGCCAGTAAGCAGCACTTCTCCCTGGCCTCTGCATCAGCTCCTGCCTCCAGGTTCCGGCCCTGTTTGAGTTCCTGTCCTGACTTCCTGTAGTAATGAACAGCAATATGAATGTATAAACTGAATCAACAACTTCCTTCCCAACTTGCTCTTTGGTCATGATGTTTTGTTGTAGCAATAGAAACCTTAACTAAGACAATGCCTATTGTGCAGCTTAAAAAAAAAACAAGAAAAAGTTACCTCCATGAGGACATGAAAGGACTTCATCTAAGTGAAAAAGGCTGAAAACTATTGTACCTGCTTATAATATAGTTCACTGCTAAGAAGGAAGGGGTAAGACCACAGCATATATAAGGCAAATGGTGAACTCCGCATAGTCAGAAGTCTGAGAGTAAATAACCCTTTTAGGGACTGCAGGGACAGTCCAGCAGTTAGACATGGTTCAGTTCCCATCACCCACATCATGGTTCATAACTCCTGTAATTCCAGCTCCAGGGGACCCAATGCTCGCTTCTGACCTCTGCAGGTGCCAGGCATACATGTGGTGCATATACACACATCCTCAGCAAATATATATATTCTGTTGTATGTATAAAAACAAAACTTTTTTCATTTTAAAGATACACTTGATTTTAGTCAAAAGGCTTAAATTTAAATAAAGTGCTCTCATATTTTGAACCATGTGAAGGAGTTAGTTACCTAAGACAGTAGAAAGCAAAACTTACTAGGCATAATTTTTATATGCAGATATCTCTTCCTAACTCAAATAAGTCAGGAAGTTCCAAGACTTCCCCCCACCCCATTCCCTCCTCTCCCACCTCTTAACTGCTATCTTGGGAGTATCACTGGTCACAATCATCATTACTAAGAAAGCCTTGCTGGTAGCTGTATGACCACAAATCCAGCCCCACTTCCTAGGATGAACCCAGACTTCATAGCTGCAGGTTCCTGCCCTTCCGTGATGCACTAGGCTTGCAGATCCTTGCTTCCTTTGCACACTGCACGGTTCTGTTCTGAACAGTCTTCATCTTCCTACTACCATGTGGGGCAGCTACTGATTCTGCCTCCCTAGAAATAGTGGAGCTAAGAATCTGTGCTTTTCTCTAGGCTACAACCTCCGGCTACTAGGATAGATTTAAAAACAAGAGACACTCAAACACATAATGTCCAAGTGCTCAGCAGCTACGGTACATGAGAGAGTCAAAGAAATGTTTGCTGAAATCTCAGTTTGCCTACTAATATAGTGTGTGCATCATGTCTACCAATGACTGTAGTGTCTTTAGCATTACCTTCTTAAACAAATCTGTATTCTGTCAAGGCTGGACACGATGGCAAGTGCCTCTAATTCCAGCACTTGGGTGGTGGAGGAAAGAACACAGAATAATGAGTTCAAAATCAGTCTGTAGAAAGTTCAAGGATACTCTAAGCTACACCAGGCTGTGTCTTACACCACCCTACTGCCCCCCAAAAGAAAAGCTGTTCCAAATATATAAAAATGAAGAGCTTTTACCTTTTTGGATATAGAGGAATAAAGATATCATCTTCTATTGATTTCTTTATTCTTGCAACAATAGCTTTAAGTAATTCCTATTAAAAATTTAGAAAGCATCATCAAGAGGTAATTGAAAATATAATAACTAAATCAAGTACTTTTAACAGTGCCAATTTGTCTGCAGTCAGAAGCAGCTATTACAGTGCTGTATGAAACTCAGCAGATGCATGCGGTGGCCACTGAGTCACTTTCACAGGTACACTACATTTTGTTGCTAAGAAGCTACTCATTAGACCTTTGAGGGTTCCCATTAGGGTGCTCATTATGCTGTGCTGCTATAAAACACCCCACAGAAGTCTCTTAGTGTGTGTAAGACTAGTTTTAATAAGGCTACACACTAAAGTGGAATTGCTGGAATACAGCTCAACTTTGTACAGAATGATAAACTAAGCTGGTAGCATCTGACACTAGAGACCCTGTGGCTGGGGAGATCAGGGCAACCTCCCCACTATGGTTTAGCTAACTGATGTGGCATCAAACTGCAGCCTAGATATTTATGTTTATATCCATAGACAAATGCTACTCATTCTTAACCAGGGAACCTTGTCTTTGCAGTAAATGCAGGTGCATGCAGCAGCCCCCGTGCTCGGCATTTATGCCACTCCCTTTAGGCAGAAGGAATGCCATGGAAGAGAGAACGGATAGAAGTGAGAGCAGGAGACAGGGAGAAGAGACATGAGATGCTATTTTCAGGACATGGCAGAAGCACTGCAAACCCGAGATCTCAGCAGCAGAGCCTGCCTAGACAAGGTTGGGCCTGCCAAGAGCCAGTCATGGATTGGGAGGTCATGGGTCCTACGCTTTCCTGGGGAACTACTGGCAACTGATGGATTCTGGAGGGTAGGACAATTACTGGAGCCCACAAGGCTCCAAAAAGATAGTTCCAAACCCATCTGCACACACAGTCCTAGTTAGAACTAGAGGTCACGAAACAAAGCAAAACAAATAGAAACACGTGAAACAGAAAGGAGCCAGTGGGAGGAGGACAGGATGACAAAGACAAGGTGAAGAGCTGGGGGTGAGAATAAACAGTACACTATACACACATGAAATTGCCAAAGGACAAAGTTATCAAAAAGACAAAAACAAAACAGCAACAAAACCCAGTAGTAAAATCCCATTTGTATTTCCGGTTGTGTATAAGAAATCTTGTTTCCTTCCCAGCATAGGGGCACCTGCCTACAATCCCAGCACAGGGCAGGCAGATCTCTGTAATTCTAGGCTAGTCGGGGACATCCACCTTCCATCCCTACTACACCTTGTTGTTGTTTTGCTTAACAACAGGACCTGTGAAGAGCCAGGCATGGTAGCACATGCCTTTAATCCGAGTTTGAGGCTAACCTGGTCCACACAGAGAAACCATGCTGATTGGGTGAGGCAGAGGATATAAGAGGGGTGCTGGGGTGCAGGAAAAGAAGGTTGCTGAAAAGGTTCCTGAATAAACAGCCTGGAGAAGAACGCTCGTGTCGTGTCCTTATTTTCCGCTGGTCAGAAGGGTCGCGACAGTCTCTCATGCCAGTCTCAGGGGGAACTTATCCCCTTTTGGTCTCTGAACCCTCCTTCACACACATGATGCACATGCATACACTCAGGTACCTATACATACCTAGAAAAAATACTTTAAAAAATTCTGTATCAAATGCTTAAGTGACTAGAAATCGTAATAGTCATTATTATTATTTTTTAACCTTAAACAAGGTATATTGAAACTCCTCCTTGAAGTGTCACATTTGGGTGAAGTATTAGTGTGAAAATACAGAAAAAGCTTTAGTAGTGGCTAGTGTTATGTCAGCTTGACACAAGCTAGAGTTATCACAAAGAAAGGAGCCTCACCTGAGACAATGTCTCAAGAAGATCTGTCTGGAGGCAGGCCTATCTGGCATTTTCTTAGTGATCATGGGGAGCGCCCAACCCGCTGTGGGTGGCCCATCCCTGCGTGGTCCCTGGTTCTATAGAAAAACAGGCTGAGCAAGCCAGTAGGCAGCACCCTCCATGGCCTCTGCCTCAGCTCCTGCCTCCAGGTTCCTGTCCTGCTTGAGTTCCTGCCCTTATGGCTTTCAAGGATGAACTGTTACATGGAACTGTGGGTGCAATAAACTCTTTCCTCCCCAACTTGCCTTTTGGTTATGGTGTTTCTTCATAGCAACAGTAACCGTAACTAAAGAGCTTTTTTCTTTTTTAAAAAAATTACAGAACTAAAAATATCTTTAATTCTCCATACGGCAGCTTAGCTTAACAAATGCCAATAGAATAGAGAAAACACTACCGTGATAACTGTTGCAAACACGATGATTCACATTTTAACTCATCTTGCCTCCATTTCAAAAGTGCTTCTGATCATTGTAAAAGCAGCATGTATGTGGATGATTCCAGCTCTGCAATGCCAACAATCTGAAACACAAGGTAACGTTCTGCAGTTTATCAATAATGGATTAGGAAAAGATTACAAGGCACTATTTTAACCACATGTGTAACTCAATTTTTGAATAAACAGTTCCAGTGTTAGTGCAAGTGTCACAAACTGTGAAACAAATGATGTGGGGTGAGGAGCACACGCATGAGTGACAGGAGGAGGACTGGTCTCTCTTGGAGAACGAGGAGGGAAAAATGAGAGGACAGGCGGCAAGGAGATACCAGACGCTAGTGAAACCTGCAGACTGAAGATGGGGGCTGGGCTGTATCGAGAGGTAGCATGCCTATGGTCCTGGGGCTGAGCCCTGGCACTGTGAGAAGATGGAAGTGAGCCACTAGGCCAGATAGGAGGGCTATGCTACACAATGTGTGACCAGATGACACTGGAATCCTCCTTCTAAGAGAGCAGTCACTTCATTCCCGTGTCCTACAGCTGCTCCCAGGATAGAGCTATAGCAACCCCAGGTGGGTGGGTAGGATTTTATCAGTGTAATTCAAGGATGATTGAAGAAAAGTATTACATTGTAAGAGATACCACAGAAAGCAAGTGCCAACTGACACTTACCATGCAGGGAAAAGCATTCTTTTATGCATAGAATAATATGGGAAGGAGAGTTTAATTTTTTAATTTTTTTTCTGCTTTTCCAAGTCAGGGATTCTCTGTGTAGCCTTGGCTGTCTTGGACTTGCTTTGTAGACCAGGCTGGCCTGGAATGGTGGTCTGCCTGCCTCTGCCTCACTCAGTGCTGAGATTGTAGGTGTGCACCACCAAGCCTGATGAGTTTAATTGTTTTAACAATCTTTTTTTCTTTTGAAGCTGTGGGGTTTAAATAACGTACCTTGCAAAAAGGCAATAAAGGGTCCCAATGTCAGAACTGAGTATGCACAGACACAATGTGTAAAGTGAAAGACTTAAAAATCTGATAGTGTAAAAACTTTAAATATACAAGTATCAAAACCCATCACAAACAAAACAATAAACTTCAGATCAAATTGCATAAGCATAAAAAATTCTAGACCAGGAGCTGGAGAAATGGCTCAGTGGTTAATTAAAAGCACTGGCTACTCTTCCAGAGGACCAAAGTTCAGTTCCTCAGCACCCATACGGCAGCTCACAGAGGTCTGTGACTGCAGTTCCAGGGGATCTGATGCTCTCTTCTGGACTCCCAACACTGAACGCCCGGGCTGCATAGGTGTACATGCAGGCAGACACACTCACACCAATTAAATTAAAAATGGTTTAAATTATAAAGATCTGTTTCCATTCACTAAAAACTAAGAGAAAAAAATCCCCACTAAGAACCAAGATGTGAACAGGACAAAGGACTCAGAGTTTACAAGAAAAAGAAGAACCCCTCAGGCCACAGTGGCTCACACACTGATGTCCCAGGACTCAGGAGGCTGAGGCAGAGTGGTCACAAGGGGGAGGTCAACCTCGGCTACACAGCTAGCTGCAAGATACATTAAGAAGCTTCACACTGGACTTTGTTCACATGCAAAACTGCATCCAGCTAATAAAACAAAGATTTTCTTTTGGGCTCAAAATAGACATTTTACAAAATCTTCCCGCACCTCCCCACGGCCCCCCCCCCCCCGAGGCAGGGCTTCTCTGTGTAGCCTTGGCTGTCGTGGACTTGCTTTGTAGACCAAGCTGGCCTCGAACTCACAGCGATTCGCCTGCCTCTGCCTCCCGAGTGCTGGGATTAAAGGCGTGCGCTACCACGCCCGGCTCACAGAATCTATTTTTATTAATCTAGCAAAGTAATAAAGCACCATTCATTCTGGAGAATACTTCAGCAGCATGTTGCATAAACCCAAACATTACTTATACTTAGTATATTCATTTTATTTTCCAGTAATATGTTTCAGATCAAATTTTAACACAAAACGTATGTAAGAAACTTTATGTTACTTACAATAGCAAAACAAAAACATTAAACAGCCCATGTCTAACAGTAAGAGAATGTGAAATACCATGTTAAAAATGTGTGGGGGGCATAGAACTGTAATCCCAGAACTCAGGAGCTGAGCGGGAGAATTACAGGTGGATGTCGCCCTGGGTTACAGAGTGAGCAGCTGTTGAAACCCACAGCACCGAGCCTCTTTCACTTGGCATCCTAGACTCAGAGCTCAGGGCCTCAGGCTTGCACACCTTACCCATCTCTCCAGCCTGTCTCTCCTGTGCTGACTGACTACAGGGAGGGTTCTCTCTTCATGCGCATTTACACCTACCTTTTCGTTTAGACAGTCAATGATATTTTCCACGGAAGTTTTCATGCCTTTGTAGAATCTGTAGTTTAGAGTGTGATCTGATGTGTTCTGAAGGCTCCGGATGGCTGTCTTTGAACTCTCCATGTCTCGTACGTATTTTTCATATTCTCTCTGATGTGAGCGATGAGCATCCTGTAGTGATGTTAATCTAAATCAAAGAGATGAAAGTTTCCTTTTTCATACTTTTCCTTTTAAGCAGTATTCTAATGAAGATGTTTTCAAACACACCCAGGGAAAGTGATTACCATATAAACCTGGATTTACTAGACTTGTGAAGCTAGGGAGATCACAATTACTGCTCTCAAAAGGGAAAACAAAAAGACACCTACAAGCACTTAAAAACAGAAGTCGGCCATAGGATTTTAAAAAAAATTTTAATTATTTGTTGAAACTGGGTCTGTTTAACACAGCTGCTCTTGATTTCACTACGTAGCAAAAGGGTGACTTTGAACTTCTGCCTTCTCTGCATTACGGGCATGGGCCTCCACCTCCATTTGCAGGCTACTTGTAAGGTGCAGTGACTCAGTTTTAGGCTAAGACTGATCAGAATTTATATATTAGGTACCAAGAATAACCAAAGGTTTTACATGAGGCAAAGAAACACATGTGTTTCCTTTTACACCAATCTGTAGTCTTCCTTGGAAGACTGAATAAGCTGGCATTAATACCATTTAAACATGTTAGGGTTTGTATAATTTATCTGGTGTTTGATTCGGATTTGCTATTCATGAGGTCCATTCCATTTCCTCTGCTGCATGACCCTAGGCTGCTCTGCTGAAGTCAAGGCAGCCTACTAGCTCCTGCTCTTAATAATATTACACACATCAATTCAAGGACTGTTTATCTGTTAAAATTAAGTTACCTATCAGAGATACATGCCAACAGAAACAGATGAAATATTTTTCTTTCATAGTATCCAGAATATATATCCTATTAGCATCTGAACTCTGTGGATGCCTTAGATCTGCAAATCAATAAAAAAATGAGGTAAATTCAAAGTATGTGAACTTTAACCAAAATTTAAAAAGTATTCAACCAATTCTGCTAACCTGTTCCTTAAAAGAAATTCTTTAGCCTTTAAGCCATACATCTTGTTTCTAAATTTAGTGGGGAAACACTACTTGTGTAAAAATCTTCCCTCACTTTATGTAAATAAATGTGAAAGCTGGGCTGGGAAGAAGGCTCAGTCAGGAAAGTATCTGCCTTGTAAGCACAAGACCCTGAGCGAGAGCTCCAAACCTCTTTAGAAGGTTGACATGGCACACTTGTAATCTCAGCAAGTGGGAAGTCCCAGGCCAATGAGAGACCTTGTCTCAAAAAACCAAGGAGGTTCAAAGCATGCTCATTATTAGCTATAGCAGTATTTTCTAAGCATATATTATGTATAAAGACAGGCATACATCAGGGTAAATAATGGCTTCCTTTTTGGCAAATAGTGGGGCACTATAAAAATACTATGTATTTCTGTAAGATATGGACATAAGGCAATGTCTAGAAAAAAAACTGGTTTTCTTTGGGGACGCCAACCTTCTTTTTGGTATTATTTGTACTGGTTTATTAAAAACTATTTTCATTTTAAAATAAAGAACCTAGTTGAAAATAGAATAAAGTTAAAAGTAGCATTTACTTAAAGAGGATCTGAAACATTAATCTATGTCTGTGAGTGACCCACTGTCTTTTTCATTCTATAATAACTCTCTCAAGCACAATCAATCCCTCAGGAAGCACCTTATGGGCTTTGGTTTATGTACAATTCTAGACGTAACAGCTTGAATTTATTCTAATTAAGGAACGCTAGTTAAAACACAGTGAACAATAATGAATGTACTTCAGAAATAATGTTGAGTCTGCTGAAGTCTCACTACTTCAGTGCCACTATTTCAGAACCTCAGGGGTTGGCAAGCTGTTTTCCACAGCAGGTCAGACAGTGAACACCCTTAGCTTTTAGAGCTACATCATTGCTCTCCCAACTACTCAGCTCTGCGCTCTGTCACCAACGTACCCACAGGAAGTACGAAACACTCATGCAGAGCTGTGACCCCAAAAACTTCATTTACAAACACAGGGTGGACTGGAGTCAGCCAACCCCACAGAATACAGATGTTAAGTGCTGCTACACCTGAAGATTTCTAATATTTACTTCATAATATTATAAAGTGTGTGGTCTAAAAATATCTTTATTTAAACAAACAACAACACATTCTGTGATGTGAGTAGGGAATTGAATTACTTTAAGGCTGGCTAGGTAAGGAAAATTTGAACCTATTCTCAGGTTAAATGAAACAAAACAAACACAAACACAAAAACACTTCACATCTTGAGCTGGTGAGATGGCTCAGGGGCCTGATGCCCTGGGTCCAATTTCCAGACTCCATGTAAAGATGGAAGGAGAGAAGCAACTCCATCAAGCTGTGCTGTGACTCTGCCCACGCGCCAATCATGTGTGTGCACACATCTTGAAAAAAGGTGCAGATGTTCTTTAAAAAGCCGAATAGAATGCACTCTTGTACCAGACTGCCACACAGGCTAACCAAAAGCTGACCATTATACCTATATTTCATAAGCACAGGGACTGGTAGACACTAGATTCAGCATACATTTTAATATATACTATTTCAAACAAAAACAGCTTCTGACAGGACATGCCTTAACTTTAGCAAAACTATAATCATTAGAGTAGTACTGTGTGCTTGGGGTAACTGTCAGTGCCCATGTGTAAAGAGAATTTTGCTTTAGGGAGGCACTGTACCAAAAGTCATAAAAATAAGCTCTTGGTCATGGTGAATTTCCCATTAATGTATCAAAAAACAAACATACATGCATACACACACACACACATACACACACACACACACACACACACTGTAATCCCAGTAGTAGGGAAACCAAGGTGGGAGCATCATGAATTCAGAGCCAGCCACAGCTACACAGTTAAGTCTTAGGCTGGCTGGACTACAGAGTAAGATCCAACCTCAAAACACAAAAGCCAACATGGCCACCACCACAGCAGCACGTAGATGAGCTTAGAACAAAGCAACAGTTACAGTAAATCAGCCACTGGCACAAATACGAATCACATCTGTCTGATGCTGTGGAAGGGAAACACGCTGGAGGGTGGTGGAAGCACATGGAGAGTCCTGTCCCCTCGGAATGCAGAGGACAGGAGATCAAGAGCAGCTGGGCTACAAATCAAGATCACGTCTCTAAAGACAATAGCCAGCAGTGTAGAAAAATGCCTATAGTCATATTAAACTTTACAAAGTGTAATAACCGGTTTTGACCATGTAAGGAATATCTGTCATTAAGACCAATGAGAAAAAGAAAACTTGCTCTATGTGCATTTGTATGGTAAAATGAGAAATTAATTTTTTCCTAAAAACCTGTTTAATATTAATATTTAATAATTAAATAATACTTAAAAGAACATTAGTACTTTTTTACTATTAATCATAGAAGATACATGTAAATTTAAAAAATAAACATTACTCACCTATTATTTAATTGTTTCTTTATAATTTCCAAATTTACTGGTGGAAACGAAATGGAAATATCAAACTTCTTCAATGTTTGAGATTTACTGCTCTGGGAAAGGTCTACATTTTGTCCCTAAAAAGTGTGAAGAAATATTTTTGAAGAAACACTTCACTTGCCACACAAAGGAAACTAAATCAGGTCCCCTTGCCTTTGCAGTATCATGGATACAATAAAACATTTTTTTAAACCTCCCATCAATTTTAGAATATATTAATGTCTTGTCCCCCCAACCAGGCACTGTGGTGAATGCTTTAAATCCCAGCACCCAGGTAGCAGAGGCAGAAGCTCTCTGTGCATTTGAGAGCAACTTCATCTTAAGAGTCCCAGAGCAGCCAGGGCTACAGAGTGAGGCCAAAGAAACAGAAACCAACCCCAAAACCAACCACACAGCCAACAACTGCAGCCCCACCCCACTCCACCCCAACTTTGGCACTGCTGAGAACTGAACCTGGGGCCTCACATATACCAGGCAAGTGCACTATCTCCAAGCTACAGTTCCAGCCCTGAGAATATTGAATTCATACGACAAGACAAATTTTAAAGTTCTGATTGCAGCAAAAGTTTATTCCTGAAGTTTCACAGCTAGTTTTGCTGGTATTCTGGTGCATTCTTTGGGAAGCCATGGAGTTCTTGAAGACACATGAGTGAGCAAAGCCGTGGTTGTTTGGGGTTTGGGGCCTGCAGAGAACGCATTCCTGAAAGAGCACCCTAAGGCCCTTCCTCAGTCTCCCTGGCTAAGCACAGCTTGCCACCCTCACACCTGCAGTGGAAAGCAGGTTCTCAAAGTCCACTACGTCAGACAAGGAACATGAAGATGCAGACCAGAAACTTAAGCCACTGTTCCTATTTTCCATCAAGTGTCACAGCTCATCTCAGTTGTCCCCAAGCCTCTTCCACTTCCAATCTTCCTGCAAGTCCCTAACACTCCCGACATCCTACAGGCTCAAACTCCCTCGTCACGCTTGTCCCTGAGTAGGCGGTTGTATAAGGAAGGAGACAGACGAGGACACACTGGACTCTATGGGTGAGCCCAAACGCCAGTACAACCATCATCCTACGCAACACAGAGCGTGAGGCAGAGAAGGCATGTGGGGGCAGAGGGCACAAAGACTCGGGAAAAGGCCAGGAGCCGCTCTCACGCAGGCCCCAGAGGAAGCCGGCCTGACGGGATCCACACCGGAGAGAGCAAGGCGACTGCAGGCCGGCAAGAAGCGTCAGCAGTAAGGTGAGCCTGGAGACCTACGTCTGCTCTTCAGAATTTGTCCCTGGAAAGACAGAACCAAGCCTACCAGGTTGTCCTCTGGCCTGCACACATGTACCTTGGCGTGGGTGTCCCACCACAATGACCAAGGTCTAAAAGTAAACATAAAGTCCCTGGGTTTGTGGCAATGTGTTACAGCTCCCTCAGGTTGCTGACAGATAGAGCATAGAAACAGTCACCTCCGGGATCCTGACTGCTTTCCTCATTTGCTGCTGCTCCCACAGGTCTCGATTTTCATCTTCCTTGCTTTCTTCACTAGCTTCTTCATTCCTGATTGCTATAAAACCAGAAGATGACACGAAAACACGCCATAGTTTCCCTGTCTCATGACAGTACTCAAATTTGGGGTGTGAGGAGGGGTTACTTTATGCATGCTTAGCAGTCCTTCACACGCTCTTTCTTTCCCATAATAATCCAGAGAGGGAGAAACCTGGATTAGCTTCACTTTCATAACGGCACCAAACTCAAGGCTGAATAACTGGGCAGAGCGCTGTCTCGCAATGAGAACTACAATGCAGTCACTGGATACCAGGGCCAGCAGTACTTTCCCTGCCACCCACCTTCCCTGGGGAAAAGCCTGGGGAGAAGGAAAGGATTGGGTTCCTCATTAAAGATGTCAATTTGGGCCACTGAGATGGGTCAGCAAGGACATTTGCCATCCAGCCTGAGACTCTGAGTGCAACCCTTGAAGAATTCACGTGGTGAAGGAGACACTCAACTGCCACAACTCACCCTCTCAACTCTACACCTGCACTGTGGCATGCATGTGCCCACACTCCCACACACACAACACAGAATGAGTAAATAGGGCTAGCAAGATGGCTCACTGGTTAAAGGTGGCTGACGTCAGGCTTAATGACCTGAGTTCCATCCCCAGGACCCATAGCAGATGATGAAGAGAAGCTACTACTGCAATTTGTCCTCTGGACCTTCGCACATGTCCACACAAGCACTCACAATTACACACGTGTGAACTCACACACACACAACAAGTACAAAGAAATAAAAAGTAAGACAAATCAATGTAATTTAAAATAAAAGGATACTTAATTCATACCTGAGAATTGAACATTTAAAAATAGTTTCTGGAACCATCGGATGTAGCAACACAGGTGGCACAGTGCTTGCGCAGCACGCATGAAGCCCTAAGTTCAATTCCCAAGACTTCACAAGTGTCATGTGGCTGCTCACACCTATATAATCCTAGGACTTGGGAAGCAGGAATAAGGGAATCAGAAATTCAAGGTCATCTTTAGCTACACGGAAAGTCTGAGACTAGCTTAGACACACAAGATGGAGTCTCAAACATAAGCAAAAATTTCAGGGTCCAAGGAGCCAGTTTTATTCTACAGAAAACCCTGGTAAGGCATACATGTTACAAACAAGAAAAGTGGACAGTCCTTTGCAACTTAAGCATTTCTGAAGAGAGAAAAGTTTAGTTATAGAAGGGAAGAGCATAGCATATGACACCTAAAATTTCTGGAGAATTCTACAAGCTAACAAAAAAAGTCTTTCTAAAAGGTGGCAATGATAATTTCTCACATTTCAAAAATGGGACTGTACAAGGCTTTTACCTGCCAAAAATCAAGGAAGGGGTCCAGCATTAGTAAATATCACAACGCATACCATGAGTAATACGACATAATAGAATCAAATCCTTTAAAAGCTATGACCTCACGGACCAAATTGATAATAAAGATTAATACCAACACTCTTTAAAGCAAAAGATGTGTGCTGGGGATTCAGCTTGCTGCTACTGTGCATGCGTGCACTGTGTGTGTGTGTGTGTGTGTGTGTGTGTGTGTGTGTGTGTAAAGGAGGCCCTCACTATGCGCTAGGATTACAGGAATGAGCCATCACACATGGTTTATGCAGTACTGGGGGCTCGAACACAGGCTTCACGCGTGCTAGGCAAGACTGCCAACTGAGCTGCGTCCTCATTGCTCATATCAGCTTTTTGAAAAATAACAAAAAACATGGTAACAAGCCAACAGAAATTTCAATGCTGTAATGAACATGTCATGATCTTTACATGCTGGTGTATAAACTAAATACATACATGTTTCTTCAGCCATTCTTTGACTGAGGGTTTGAGGTTTGGGGGTAAATAGTATTCTCTCTTCACAGTCATCAGGATCACTCTCTGTGGCCTCATGATTGCTTCTCTTTCTGTCAGCAGAGGTGGAGAAATGGCTGACATCCAGTGAAATGTACTCACCTTGGGTCCAGCCTAGGTCCCGCTTTCTGCGGGCTGCCTGAATAAAAGCTACGTCGGGGAGCTACACTGAAACACATGAAGAGGAGAACAATGAAAACCAAATGGAGACAGAAGCCTGCTCCATGCATCCACGGCAAGAAAAAGGCACCATGGCCCTAACAATGTCACTGTTTACAAAGATTTACGTGACTGTCTGTTCCGTAAAGAAAGAAAATTAATACAATAGATAGAAAATACAAAAATGAACCTAGTCTGGCACTATCGAGAAATATGCAGACACCATTCCATCTTGCCTTTCATTCTCTCTCACTTCTGCAAGTTGTGTCAGGGCACAATTGTGAACAAGCTGAGCACTGTCTGTGAGAGCTTAGCAGGAAGGGCAGGCACGGCAGCCTGACTCAGAGATGACACCAGGACACCTCCTCCTGTGGGCACCCACACACAGAGATGTGAGAAACAGATGACAGCAGCATACAGCCGAGTCACATCAAGGTTCTGTAGTGAGACTCATATGAAAGAAACAAAAGAAGTTAAAAGTAAAGAAAATAAATATTTTCCACCAGGTAAATTAACCTAATTAGATGACAACTTTTGTTTTTAAGCATTTTTTGTTTTGCTTTTAAAGATTTATTTTTTATTTTATGTATATGGATGTTTTGCCTTCATGGGTGTCTGTGCATCAGATGCCTTGGAACTTAAGTTAAAGACAATTGTGAGCTACTATGTGTGTCCTGGGAATTGAATCCAGGTCCTCTGGAAAAACAGACAGTGCCTTTAACTGCTGAGCCATCTCTCCTGACCAAAAATGACAACTTAAATATAAGTTTATTTTTGTGCTTTTATTTGTATAATATACTATATATTCGCTGGCATGAATTCTTAGAATTTAGGAACTGAGGTTTCTTCATGCATAAAATTTATTCTCATGCCTTATAAAAATGTTTTAAGAAAATATCACAGTAAATAGGATGGCAAGGGAAATTCCTAGCACTTCAAGCATCTGAAAACAGTAGAGATGTTAATGCCATGTATTCCAGGCAGCAGCTATGTGGACAAGCATGACTTTGAATTTCTGGCCCCCTGGCTTCTTCACATCTGCAAAGGCTGGGACTGCAGGTATGGACCACCATGACTAGTTCTTGTGATGCTGAGGCTCCACATCCAGGGTTGTGTACATGCTGGGCATGTGCTTTACCAACTCAGCCAGACCTCCATCCTAAGACCAATTTCTTGAGAAGCAAATACAAGGTATGTATCAGGCAAATGGAAGGCATGAGATGCGCAAAGGCTCTAATGTTTGAAAGTCAAGGAAAAGTGAGAGATGTCAGAAGTCTCAGCCATCATACAGCAGACACAGCGACATCAGCCCTTAGGAAAATAAAATGGGTCATCAATCATGAAACAATACATGGCGATTGCCAGAAACCAATATACATACACTGACAAGACAATCAGTCATGGGGCTCAGTAGATAGGGGCACTTGCTGCACAGCCAACACTTAAGGACCATTCCCTCACATGGACCATCCACACAAGCATAGCTGAGTACAGCAGTCTCCAGCCATATTGGAATATAGCAAGTTAATCATATTACAATTTTGGTTTCTCAGTTATGTTATCCACATCTTAGGAGCTCAATAGCTAGTTGTGGCCAGAGGCTAACGCACTCAACACAGAAGGTATTGTCAGTTTTCTACCATAACGGAACATTCTACTGGACAACGCTGCATCTGGAATCTACCCCAGTGAGTAGACCAGAAGTACCAGACACTCTTGGAGCTGGAGTTATGAGTGGGTGTGAACAGCCCAACACAGGTGCTAGGAACTGGACAACTTTTCTCAAAAGGGTCTTAAAGTATCCCTAGCCTGAAAAAAGAGTCTACACAGCAGAAAACAAGTTATGAACACCTGAGTTACAGTTCAAGGGCCAGAGAAATATTTTTGACTTTGTGGGCCATGAACTAAGGTCCATGGTACCACCTCAGCTTTGCCAGTTTAATGCCAAAGCAGACTTAGGTAATTAATATCTGAAAGAGTTTTAATGAGCATTGAGCTGGATTTGGTCCAGAGGCGGTTATGTGCTAACAGCTAACATGTGAACTAACCAACCTTTCTTTAAAAATAAATAAATAAATAAAATACACATATATGAAACATATATTATATAAATAAAATGATATAAATTATATATAAATAAGAATATATAGTATTATATAAAATATATTATGCCACTTTGAGTCCCTATGGGTTTCCTACACATATTCTATTGTACTCCTTCCGGTTTTAAACACACTACACCTGGTATCAGCAACATTCTCACAAACTCTTCCCAGCCTCTAGTTAGGAGGCAGAACCACCCAGCAAAGCACAGTAGTTAAGAACACACTGTGGCGCAGACTCCCTGGGTTGAGCTCTGTCTGGGCTGCTTATAAGCTGTCTGATCTCCAGCATATTGTGTAATAAATAAGGAATGAAGTACTGGCGCTAGAGCTGGGCACTGTGGTACATCGTAGTCTCAGGAGGCAGATGTTGAGTTTGATATAGCTTAGGGTATACAATGACAGCCAGACCAGCCTGGGGCACAAAGTGAGACTCTCACTCAAAACAGGAAGGAATTTGGTTAAGTTAGTTACATAAAATTGTAAAAATTACCAACCTATGGGTGAAACTTCTTTTTCCTCCAGAGAGCTGGAGCTATGGGAGGATGGACTCCGGCCATCCTTACTTTCCGATGAGGGATGTGTTCCTTCCTCTTCATCTGTTGAGAGAGCAGCTGCTCTGGAATCTAAGAGGACACCATAAGAAGCAAGAGTCAAAATATCTGAATCAATAACCAAAATGAGCATATACAATTCATAAGATTGCCCCTTAATTCAAGACTACGTGATGCTCAAAAAAGACGAGAGCAAATAAGCTTTTTAAAAATAGAGGCTGGGAGGTGGATCACACCTCAAGAACAGACTGTCCTTGCAGAAGACCAGAGTCTGGCTCCCAGCACCTGTGTCAGGCAGCTCACAACTCCCTGGGGATCTGACCCCTCTGGCCTCTGTGGCACTGTACGCTGCAAGTGCACCTACTCACACATGGAAGCACACATACATAGAATTGAGAATTACAAAGTCCAGAAGGAATAAAGCTGCAGCTCATATTTAGCTATTGCTGTTAATGGCAACCCCTACCGGCTGCCGGTGGATTTAGCCAAAGCAGTGGTTCTAAGCATGGTCTCCACCGGTTCTTGGCATTCATTTCCCAAGGGCTTATCAGGAGGTGGGTAAAATCAAAATGACTTTAATTCTAACACGCACATTATTCTTGCTTTCCCTGTGATGACACTGCAGCAATAAGGCCAGGCACAGTGTGTAAAATCACCCGCACCGTCACAAAGGCAGGGATCCCAGCTTGTAGACAGTCACTGTGCTGTGCATCACCACACACCAGGAGATTCAAAACAAGCCAGGTTCATTTACATTTGTTGATGAAGCAATAAAAATCACCAATTTAGTTAATTCTCTTTTTTTGAAAATATTATTAAATTCTTATTTATTTATATGAGGTTCTATCTCCTTGTACACTTGCATGCCAGAGGAGGGTATAGATGGTTGTGAGCCACCATGTGGTTACTGGGAATTGAACTCAGGATCTCTGGAAGAGCAGACAGTGCTCTTAACCTCTGAGCCATCTCTCCAGCTCCAAATTTAGTTCATTCTTAAACTGAGTACATATTTTAAGGAGGGGGTTAACAAAACAGAAATAACACAGAGAAACATTTGGGACCTCTTTAACTAACTAACTAACTAACTAACTAACCAACCAACTAACTACTATTTGTTCTTACTGTTTGGGACAGAGTTTCTGTGTTGCCTTGGCTGTTTTGGACTCTTTGTAGACCAGGCTGGCCTGAAACTCACAGAGATTGCCTGCCTCAGCCTCCTGAGTGCTGGGATTACAGGGATGAACCACCTCACCTCTTTTTTGAAGAGTTACAAAAAGAGAGTTCAAAGTCAAAAGAAGTGTGAGAGTTGCTGTTCTAGAAGGGAAGGGAAGGCGACTCCTGGCCTCAGGACACTCACTCACTCAAGGTGACCCAGATGACTGGTGTAGTTCATGTTACAAGCACAAAAGATCATTCAAACTTTAGAAGAACCGGGGCCTGGACAGTGAGTGAGAAATCACTCAGATTCCAAACCCTGAGCACATTATTTTAAGTGATATAAGCTAGGCACAGGAAGACAAATAAGCTAAATTCTCGTCAGTATGTAGAATCCAAACAATTTGAAGGAAATCATAAAGAGTAGAATGGTTACAACATCTCCTTTTACATTAATTTTATCTACTTTTTTGTTGTTGCAGGTAATTGGTTTTTAAAATGACAATGTTTCAAACCCTGTCCTTTATTTTTTTTTTTTTTTTTTTTTTTTTTTTTTTGTGAGACAGGGTTTTTCTGTGTAGCCTTTGCTGTCCTGGACTGCTTTGCAGACTAGGCTGGCTTCAAACTCAAGAGACCCACTTCTGCCTCCATCTCCCTGAGTGCTGGGATTACAGGCTTGCACCACTGCGCCTGTCTGTCCCTTATTCTTTTAATAAACTGTCAGGTGTTCTTAGAAAACTTAGGTAAGCTCCGGAAGGCACATATGACTTTCACCTACATTTAACAGCTAACAGCATCAGGAGCTCAATGAGGATTTGGGTTTAAGGACCATCAATGGCTCCAGTCAGGGAGGGTCACATAAGGACGCCAACTACGAAGTGCGACCCGAACCCACAGGAGCCCTCCAGCAGCCCTGTCACCAGGCGGGTGCAGGAGGCCACGGAGCCTCTGGAGATGGGGCCCCGCGGATCAGAGCTCTTCCCACCCCTTTGCTAACCTGCGCCGCCATCCACGTGGGAAGCAGCACCTGGGCTGCGCCCTGGAACTCACCCAGACCCGACCCCGACCCCGGAAGCCGCGGGCCCCGCGCGGGCTCTCCGCTCCCTCTGTTCCTCTGCCTGCAGATGGCCAGCCTGGCTTGGCCGGCTCCTCAGCACCCCGCTCCTCCGCGCTGTCACTGTCGCTGGACTCGACCTGGCGCCGCCTGAAAGTCCTCTGAGGTCTCAGAGCCTTATTCCAAGAAGGGCTGGCGCTCTTCCTGAGGCTGGGGCTTTGGCGCCTGCTCAATTTCCCACCTGTGTTGCGCATGCGTGGTTGTGAGTTCTGGCAGGTGCTTCAGGCATTCAAGGCCAGGATTGACTGAGCCAAATCCTTCTTTGTGGGACAGATGAGTACTGCCCATCCATTCTAGCAGACTCTTATGGCCAACGTCTGAGAGGACCTGCAGATCCCACACAAACAGATAGAATTGGAGGGATAAACAATGAAATAAAGCATGCAGAATATGCGCAGGAATAAGCAAAATAAAATAAATGTTTTAGGGCACAGGATTTAGAATCTAAAAGGAATTAGGGGCTGAATCTCGAGGAAGGGAGTGATGGACTTTCCTAAGTTTCAGCCTACCAGATGAGCAGCTGAGAAGCCTGACAGAGCCGTATTTGAGTCCATCCAAAGAGGTTACCAGAAACAAGCCTGTGTTCCAGTTGACTTAGTAAGGAAGAACTGCTCACACTGTGTGTGTGAAGGAGATTTCCAGGAAAGAAGTTGTGTCTGCAAAGGCTGATTAGGATTCCAGTGAGATGAGAGGATGGAATGCTGCAGGGGCAGAGGTTAGGTCTGCCCATCAAAAGGCCAAAGATGCTCTCAGATAGCATCTGAGGCCTATGGCAGAGAGTTCTCCACTGTACTCTGTCCACTTCATGGTTCAGCCAGTGTATTTTAAAAATGCATTGGTTTATGGCTTTCATTTCTCTGTTGCCATAAAAATGTCATAAAACTTAATACGTTGACTGTGCAATTTGGGAAGGCAGAAATCTGTTTCTGGGCCATGGTCGGCCATTTGGCTTCAAAATGTTATTCCTTTTGGGGTGAGAGCTCTGTTTTCACAGTGATACCTGGATGGGTTTCTGAATCTTACCCAGGGTGTGGATTTCACACTATGACTTGCAGCCCAGCCATCTCTCATTATGGATAGTGGAGGCTGGAACAGGAAAGTGTGTGGATGCAACTTGCTCCAGGGACATGCCGCTGGCAGCCGAGGTATGAAAGGAACTTTGTTGCTTTAGTTAGGTCTGGATGAGAAACAGGAAGGAAGGAAGGACAACAAAATCCTGTTAGATGGGGAAACAGAACAAGGTCTTCCCCCATCCCCTCTTGTTGTCATTAGTTGAAGCAGGGACTCCAGCAAAGCAGGTGCCCTGACACAGTGCTGCTCTAGAAAGGTCACAAGGGAGAAGGACCACCTCAGGGTTTGTGAGGGGGTGCTGGGCCAGCAGCTTTCCTGCCTTCCATATTGGGCCAGGTGGGGATTTCTATGCTCTGCAAAGCTTCATCCGCACTCCCTCCCAAACGAACAACAGGGAGCACTGTCTGCACAGCTCCCCACTGCCTCACACAGGGCCATCAGGGAGCACTATCCACACAGCTCCACACTGCCTCCCACAGGACCCTCAGGGAGCCCTGTCTGCATAGCTTCCCACTGTCTCCCATGGGGCAGCAGGGGGGACTTACTGAACATCTCCTACCTGCTGTGCACAGGAGAAAAACTCAATGCTCAACCCCATTCCACAAACTACTAGCTGGGACAGCTCTTATCCAGCTTGCAGGAAGGCCTGGCTTGATTCCCTAGGACCAAGAAACCAGGCTTGGTGGGGGTAAATCCTGAAACCCCTCCATTTGCTGTTTTGAGACAGAAGAGGCAAAAGTTGAAGGTAGTCTACAACTACATAGATGATTTTAACACACACACGCGCGCTCGCGTGCATGCTAGATGCACAATTGTGTCCACTAAGATCATGTGGCTCAGAGCAGGATGGTTAGCAGTCCTTGGTAGCTTGAACTGTCCACAGAAACCTAGAGTGAAAACAAGGGGAGAGGAAGAAAAGGACATCTTACTGGAAGAACTGACATGTCACCATGAGAACTTAGTTATGTGCTTTGACCAAAGAGCCACAAAGTTCATGAGGATAAAGTGTAGACAGTAGTGAGAAGGAATGGAGAAGGCTAGGTTCAGAAATCTTTGCAGGACATAGGTGTATTTTGCATGCTACGTGTATGACCACAGTGGTGTGTGTGTGTGTGTCCTCCCGCACTGAGCCCACATTTAAACCAGGAATATTCATCTAATGCTTTCTCGCCTGGGGGCCTTGGTCTGCAGACCAGAGGATGCTCCCTCCTGGCAAGCTTCTGCTGGGGCATAGGTGGGTTGGACCCCTGCTGACAACAGCCCACCAGACCCAAATATGTTCAAAGATAGTTCCTTGTAGACTCTAACCCACACAAGAGGTGTCCAAAGCTGGCTCTTTGAAGAAAAACATATCAAAGGAACCCTGGCAACAAGGCCTGGGAAGGGTCATGGAAGTGTCTCCTGCTAGTCAAGTCCCCTTGGTTTCCAAACCCAGAGGCAGGAAGGTTGAGCAGTGCACCACCCCCATCCCTTCCCCGTAGCTCTCTGCCCTTGCCCTTGTGAAGCTTAGTGAATGAATATCTAGTTGTTTGACACTTTTGTCTTTATTTGAATAAAGTGTAGTCTGGCCTTTCCCAAGCCAGAGGCCCCCTTCCCTCTCCCTCTGGAAGGGACCCAGATTTCTCTTGTCTCAACCAGGCTGAGCCCAGCTGCCTGGTGCTCCCTCCCTTCCCTCCCTGGCCTCCATTGTGACCAGTTCTCAGGACAGAGCATTCTTCATCTAGCCTCCAGAAGTCTGAAGAAAACTTTGTGGCCAGATTCTCAGCCCAGTCTCCTGGAGAAAGGAACCCACACTCACCATCTTTTTGGACACAGTCTATCTCAGTCACCTGGGGCCAGTAAACTTCCACATGTACCTCTCTTCACTAGCAGGCCTAAGAAGACAAGGATGCTGGCATGTCTGCTTTTTACAGGCTCCTTTCCTGACACTGTTACACTTTCCCTACACTTTCCCTGTCTCTTTAACCCCAGGGTCCAGATCTGATCCTTCCAAATATTTAGAATTTGCATATGCTTTCTACATTCCACTCATCTTTGACTTCTTCTTGCCTACACTGTCCTTGATGTTTTGATGTTTGACAGGACAGAGTGGTTGAGATCTGGAATTTTTGCCCATGGAAATTAGAGACAGGAAGATGAGGCCCCTGCTCAAGAGCAGCAAGGCTACAAGGTGGGGTGCTGAGATATCTGAGACCCTGAGTGAAACCCAAATGCTGACAGGGTTACAGTGTTTCTAAGGGGAAACTGAGGGAGCAGGGTTCTCAGGAAGGAAAAGCCAGCCAGGTCTACATTGATTCCATTTCACCCCAAGTTATAGGCTGAGACTGTGTGAAACCTAAAACCTGCAAACAGAAACAATCCCCAGTAATTCTATTCCTCCTAATCGAAGGAGAAAGAACCAATGTCAAAAAGGAAAAGGAAAATGTGCACATGACACCTTAACAACCCTGTCAAGGACTAGAAGCCCACTTGGATCTCTTGTTGTAGGTGGAAATTGTTCTCCTTACTTGCTTCTGTGAGTTGGTTCTTCAGAGTGAGTCACTCAGTGTCTTTTGTTTTCCTTTTGGATGTCTATTTCTATCAATGGTGTTTTTTATTTTATGTTTGTGTTCTCAGTTTGTGACTTATGCTCATGTTCACTTTTCAATGATTCCCTGTGGGTGCAGTTGAAGAAAGAGTAGCTTGCTGGGCAGTGGTGGTGCATACCTTTCATACTAGCACTCAGGAAATAGAGGCAGCAGATCTGTGAGTTCAAGGCCAGTCTGATCTACAGAGTGATTTCCAGGAAGGACAATGCTACACAGAGAAACAATGTCTCAAAAAACCAGGAAAAAAAGATATAAGACAGAAGGAATGAAAGAAGGGAAGAGAGAGAGAGAGAGAGAGAGAGAGAGAGAGAGAGAGAGAGAGAGAGAGAGAGAGAGAGATTCTAGAGCAGCTGAGAGATGCCTGGAAGTTGTTTATGTTGACGAAGAGAGAGAAACAGAGACAGACTCCACCAGGGCACCCCATCTTCTGTGCGTGGAGGGCAGGAAAAAATCCAGTAGATTTTGGGGATCACACTGTCAGGCCTGATGTCCTTCTTGGCTGGCAGAATCTCCAGGATGTCCTCCTGGCTTTTGGGTAAGAAGGTCAGCCTGGTCCAGTGTCTTGACACCAGCAAAGCATGCTGTGGAATTGATTTCCCATAGGTGTGCATGGTGGGGTGGGGAGCATGGGCCCCTGGGGTGCTGTCCCTGCCTTAAAATGGAATAAGCTACCCCTCTTTTCTCCGAATAGGCAAGTAAAATTTCCATCCTATGAGCTTCGCATTACTCAGGGGACAGAGCAGTTTAGAAACATGGTTGTGTTAGAACACTATCTGGACATGTTGTTGACTATAGCAATCCCTGTAGGACAATGATGCCAGGATCCTTGTTGTCCTGTGTGCAAATAAGAAGAGACATCTTGACAGATGGACCATCCATGTCAGTTGCACAGACTTCTTTGTCACTCACGTTGTGAGTGATGCCAGCACAGTCTAGGGAGAAAGATACAGAGGATAAAATCTGGCCAAAGGACAGTGGGAAAGACAGGGAAGGCTTCCCAGAGCTCTCTCAAAGGCTGTGCAAGGTTGCTTCCCTGTGCAATCCTATGCAAGCTGCCAAGACTCAGAGAATTTGACATAGCCTTTAGGATTTGTCCAGCTGATTGTAGGCTGGAGGCAGAGACCTGAAGCTGGCATGAGGCAGGGCTCAGAGAAGGGTCCTGCTCTGTCATAAGGGTCTCTAGTTTGACCATGGCCACTACACCTACCACGGCTTGATGGTGTGGCCCATGTTGGGGAGTGAGGAATAGAGTTTCCATTGTGACTGGTGGTCCTGAAGGATCAAGCACAGAGAAACAGGATGTGAGGAACAACAGGGCAGACATGGTGGCAAGAGAGGGCACAATTGCCTTTGATGTCACTCCCCAGCTGTGAATTTCCCAAGCTTCCTTCTAATTAGGGTTTGAGGACTCAATGTAACCTGTAATGGCCTAGGGGTGTGTGGGGGTCTCTGGGTAAAGGACAGCATGAGGCTGCCCTCTAGATGAGTCCCCTCGGGGCCCTTGTAGGCCTCATTCTCAACCTGGAAACCCATCTTGGGGCAGGTGGGACAGGCTGACTAGGAACTGCTTCTATGGGGAGAGATGTCTCACCTGGTGGAAAAGATCATGTTCCTGCCAAGAAGCCATGTTCCACTGGCTCCTGGACATCTGGCCTGGCTTCCCCACAGGGCACTCCGAATCTCAGCCAGGCCGTTCCCCAACCCATGGCTCACAAGCCATGGAGCTGGGGCTTGTCCTCTTCAGGACTTGAAAGCAGAAAGACATGGGTAGGAGACTCTTAGTGACTTTGAAACACACAGGACTTACTGCACTGGCCCTGCAGCACCCCACCGCTTCTCCAAGGAACCTTTGCTTCCTCTGGCCATGTCCCTGATTCCTCCTCTCTCCGCTTCAGTCAGCATCTGTGCTGTCTACTTTTTGCTCAACAAGACTGAGGTCACACATGACGCGTTTCTATGGGATTGGTCTTTCTGAATAACCAATGATTAAGTGGATAAGTGGGCACAGTCTTCATGTGTCACAACGGACAGGAGGGGAAGTATGGAGAACATAAAATAAATGAATGCACCCACCTGGTCCTGTGGGTGACTCCACAAACTTTTTCCTCTGGAGTCCTATTCTTACAAGAGGCACGACTTCTCTCCGTAGGGGGCAAACAACAGCACAGCCGCCTGAGGCCATTCATGATTGTCTTCTTCATCCTCTTCCAGCGGGGACACCGGTGGTGGCTGGAGGAAGCTGCATTGCTATCCTGAGGCTGGCCATGTGTGATGACTTTTTCCTCAGTGATGGCCTCTTCATGGGTGTTGATTTCATCTTCCATTAGTGGCCACCGCATGCATCTGCTGAGTTTCATACAGTACTGTAATAGCTACTTCTGACTGCAGACCAATTGGCACTGTTAAAAGACTTGATTTAGTTATTATATTTTCAATTACCTCTTGCTGATGCTTTCTGAATTTTTAATAGTAATTACTTAAAGCTATTGTTGCAAGAATAAAGAAATCAATAGAAGATGATATCTTTATTCCTCTATATCCAAAAAGGTAAAAGCTCTTCATTTTTACATATTTGGAATAGCTTTTCTTTTGGGGGGCACTAGGGTGGTGTAAGACACAGCCTGGTGTAGCTTAGAGTATCCTTGAACTTTCTACAGACTGATTTTGAACTCATTATTCTGTGTTCTTTCCTCCACCACCCAAGTGCTGGAATTAGAGGCACTTGCCATCGTGTCCAGCCTTGAGAGAATACAGATTTGTTTAAGAAGGTAATGCTAAAGACACTACAGTCATTGGTAGATATGATGCACACACTATATTAGTAGGCAAACTGAGATTTCAGCAAACATTTCTTTGACTCTCCCATGTACCGTAGCTACTTAGCACTTGGACATTATGTGTTTGAGTGTCTCTTGCTTTTAAATCTATCCTAGTAGCCTAGAGAAAAGCACAGATTCTTAGCTCCACTATTCCTAGGGAGGCAGAATTAGTAGCTGCCCCACATGGTATTAGGACTATGAAAACTGTTCAGAACAGAACCGTGCAGTGTGCAAAGGAAGCACGGAACTGCAAGCCTAGTGCATCACGGAAGGGCAGGAAGCTGCAGCTATGAAGTCTGGGTTCATGCTAGGAAGCGGGGGTGAATTTGTGGTCATAAAGCTGCCAGCAAGGCTTTCTTAGTAGTGATGATTGTGAACTGTAGCCACCCAGTGATACTCCCAAGATAGCAGTTAAGAGGCGGGAGAGGAGGGAATGGGGTAGGGGGAAGTTTTGGAGCTTCCTGACTTATTTGAGTTAGGAAGAGATATCTGCGAATAAAAAATATGCCCAGTAAGTTTTGCTTTCTACTGTTTTAGGTAACTAATTCCTTCACATGGTTCAAAATATGAGTGCACTTTATTTATATTTAAGTCCTTTTGACTAAAATCAAGTGTATCTTTAAAATGAAAAAAGTTTTGATTTTATACATACAACAGGATATATATATATTTATATTTGCTGAGGATGTGTGTATATGCACCACATGTATGCCTGGCACCTGCAGAGGTCAGAAGCAAGCACTGGGTCCCCTGGAGCTGGAATTACAGGAGTTATGAACCATGATGTGGGTGATGGGAACCGAACCATGTCTAACCGCTGGACTGTTCCTGCAGTCCCTAAAAGGGTTATTTACTCTCAGACTTCTGACTATGCAGAGTTCACCATTTGCCTTATTATATATGCTGTGGTCTTACCCCTTCCTTCTTAGCAGTGAACTATATTATAAGCAGGTACAATAATTTTCAGTCTTTTTCACTTAGATGAAGTCCTTTCATGTCCTCATGCAAGTAACTTTTTCTTGTTTTTTTTTTTAAGCTGCACAATAGGCATTGTCTTAGTTAAGGTTTCTATGGCTACAACAAAACATCATGACCAAAGAGCAAGTTGGGAAGGAAGTTGTTGATTCGGTTTATACATTCATATTGCTGTTCATTACTACAGGAAGTCAGGACAGGAACTCAAACAGGGCAGGAACCTGGAGGCAGGAGCTGATGCAGAGGCCAGGGAGAAGTGCTGCTTACTGGCTTGTTCAGCCTGCTCTCTTATAGAAGCCAGGACCACCACCCATGGGCTGGGTCCTCCCGCAGTGATCACTAATTGAGAAAATGCCTTACAGCTGGATCTCATGGAGGCATTTCCTCAACTGAAGCTTCTTCCTCTCTGATGACTTTAGCTTGTGTCAAGTTGACACCCAAAACCAGCCAGTACACGATTGTAGGTGTCCTGTAACTGACCGGCATGTGAATGGTGATTTCTTACCAACAGTGAGGTAATGAGCAAACTGTGCAAAGGGAATCATTATTTACAAGACACACTTGCGGAAATTTACTTTTGGCTGAATGAGGATTTGTAACTCTTGGCAGATACCATCAGAATGCCTTGATTCATTTTTCATTTAGGCTGTTTAGTTGCTTACTGAAAACAAACAAAAAACAGGACGCGGATGGTTAAGAATGTGTATTGCTCTTCCAGAGGACTAGAGTTTGATCGCCTGCACCTAGGTTGACAGCTCACAGCGATCTGTAACTCCAACTCCAGGGTCTCTGGTGGCTCCTCTGTCCTCTGCAGGCACGACACTCACATGCACAAACCACACATGGACATACAAAGATAAACATAATTCAAAACAAAAACAAACCATAGTCCTATTTTTTTTAGGTTTTATTCTGAAAAAAGAACTGTTTTATATATTTTCTCCTCTCCCTCTTCCCCTCTTCTTCCTTTCTCCCTCCTCTTTTGTTTAGAATTAGTTCCGAGGAAGGAAAAATGTCACCACACTCAAAGTTCCAAGAAAGACAGTTCTGGGGAGCTCTCAAGGTAAGCAGAATGCTGTCTTTAAAATGTGTCCATATTAGTCCCTGCAGCCAGACAGTGTGGTGGACTACTCCACTCTGCCACTACAGCACGAAAGCACTAAGAGACTACCAGTGTGTAAGCAACTGAACTGTGTTTGATAAACTTTGCTTAGCAACACTAAAATTTGAACATCACATAACTTTCATATTTTAAAAATATTCCATGTAGGTTTGTTTTGTTTTACTTCTTTTTTATTTTTTATTTTTATTTTATGTGCATCGGTGTTTTGCCTTCACGTATGTCAATGTGAGAATGTCAGATCTTGCAGTTATAGACAGTTGTGAGCTGACATGTGGGTGCTTGGAATTGAACCCAGGTCCTTTGGAAGAGCAATCACTGCTCTTAACCGCTGAGCCATCTCTCCAGCCCTTGTTTTACTTCTTTGAGACACAGTCTCACTATATAGCCCTGGCTGGCCTGGTACTGGCTATGGAGTCCAGGCTATCCTGACAGAGTAAGCCTTCCTGCCTCTACCTCCTATGTACTAGAATTAAAGGGCTGTGCCACCATGCCCAGCCTTACTCTGTTGTGTTTTTTAATACTTTTAAACATTCTTTAAAAATTTAAAAGTTGTTGTCTCATGGACTCTACAAAAGAAGCTTTGGGTTGAATTTAATCTCAGGTCGTGACTGGCGACACACTGGTCAAAAGCTAAAGTTAAAGGCAGAGACAGGTCGGTGGATGTAGATGTGATAAGGAGGTCTGTTCAATGTTTCAGGCGAAGCATCAAAAAGGTCCCACCACCGACTAACACACGATGTTGGCACCTGGGGCTTATGTCATTCTTAGACATTTTAGTAGATGTAGGAGGAAGAGGAGGCTTGGGAAGGATGGTGAAATCTGTGTTGGATGTAGTAAATTGGTAGAACTGTGGAGAAGGAACACAATACAGGTGACACACAAGTCCCAAAACCAGGGGATAGGTCGGAGCTGAGAACCTGTCATCGGTTATCCATAGGCAGTATTTGTCCATAAGTGGCAAGTTCTGTGGAGACTACATAATGAATTGTGAGCCTTTGTGCCTTAAGGAACCCAAGAACAAAAATAAATATTAAATACCACAATAAAGGATTAGGGGTCCTGACGATGTCTGTTGTGGTTGAGAATTACAAAGACATAAATGTCCTTAGCAGGAGCAGTTTCAGTGACTGTGTGTCACGGCCAAGTCTGAAAGACGCTTCCCAGGACAGGCAGCAATGCCATGACAGTCAGAGTGTGGCATGTTACATCTGTCATTCAGCACTCAGAAAACTGGGAGAGTCCCAGAATTCACACCCTAACCCACAGAAACCTCTGAATTCAGCCCTCTAAGTACAACCAGTATTTACTTGTAGATCTCACAATGGGGCACTTCGCCCCGTTGATCCACAGACTCATGCATAGTCCTGTTTTGCATATAAGCAGAGAGGTGCCTGGCGTTGCCTGCCTTCCTGGGACACATGTTAACATGGGCACTGGCCTTGACGGTGCTTTCTGACAATAAGGCAGATGAACGACAGTGGAATGACTCCCGCGGGGTTACATGAGGCTCATTGGGGTTGGCTACCCTCAAAGTTGAAATAGGTGAGCAAGTGCATGAAGCTGGGAACCAGGTGTTTACTTGGGAACATTTCTGTTCCAAGGCTGACATTTACAAGAGGACCAGCTAGGAGAGTGGGGAGTTTGGCCAGTTCTTTACCTCCCATTACAGCTTCTAGGGAGAACACACATAATGTTGGTATTTTCTTTTAGCTCTTCCGCAATATTCTTCTTTGGAACGGACTTCTTCCAGATGACACCTTGGAGGACCTGGGGCTGGGCAAGCTTCTGAATCGCTACATTATTATCACGCTTACTAATAACGCCTTCATTGGACCAGATGTTGTTAAAAAGTGCAGCCAGGTAAGTTGTGTAGATGTCAATTCTAGTTACGTCACTGATAAACATAATGCTTGGTAGAGTGGCTTGTGTCTAATTCCAGCAGCCCCAGGACAACCCGGCTACAAGGTGAGGCCCCAAGCTCAAAACAGCAGCAGCTCTGATTTAGATAATAGAGCTGCACAGGCGTCTCCATGGCTAAGATTGTATACTGCTCTTGCAAAGGACCTGAGTTTGGCTCATAGCAAAGTATTTATACCTAGAGAGCCTGTTTTTCTTCAAGACAGTACAACAACCAGATGTCCCCAAAACATTTGATCTGCCCATAGGTAAAAGGCAAGGTATTAAAGGGTGCCTAGGAAGCCAGGCTGGGTAGCACACACCTGTAATCCCGTCAGTACCAGAGCTCTGAGGTTTAAATCATTCTCTGTGTGGAATGTTTTCAAGTTGACTGCAAAGGTCAGTTTGGAAGCCGTGAATGGGAGGTGTGTTTGCACAGCTTCTGCTCTGCAGAGTTTGTAACTCGGGCCACAGGCCTGCTGGCCCCATGAGAACTTCCAGACACGTGTGAGATAGCAAATCACGGGCAAACAGGCGCAAAGGAGTCAGTTCCAGGCCAGTCAAGACTGCTTCTAAAACTTAGGAACAGATAAAGTTTGCCAGGCAAATCTTCCCTGCCTCTGCCTTCTGCAGGCACATGTCTGTGGTTTTTGTTTTTGTTTTTGTTTTTCTTTAATAATTCAAGAATAATACAGTAAGTCTTTTTTCCTGGCCTTCACCTGCTGTGGTTTTGTTTGTTGTTGTTGTTGTTGTTGCTGTTGTTTCTGGTGCTGCTAATGAGTCAGACTTGAGGCCTCACATCTTTAAATACCTGTTCTACCACCTACATATCCAACAACACCCAGCCCTGTCATTTTTTGAGACAGGTGCTGTCTGTGCTGCCTAGGCTGGCTGACTGGAACTTGCCCAAGCCTCTCAGATGCTGGAGTTAGACACCTGCCACCATACCCAGGCCACACCGTCTACTGACATTTTTTACAACTCTTTTATGCTGGCACCAGATTTACTTGTTTCCTGAACTTGTATTCCTTTACAGTGTATTTCGGTGCTTTTGCTTCCTCCTTCTGGTCTCAGACCCTGGTCTTAATTTTACCAGGGACAGCATGGCCTATTTCCTCTCTGTGTTATATTCTCTATTTTTCCTTCTTGTTGCTATTTGGTTTCAACTATTTTCTGACTTTCCCAAAACTTGTCTCTCATTCTTGTTATTTTGAAAGGAGGAGGATGGTTTTGGTTTTTGTCTTTCTGAAAGAACAGTTGCATGTGGTGTATTGATCTTCTTGGCCTCCATGGACATAGAAAGCACACTGGATAAAAGACAAGCTGCCATTCACTTTCTTCCAGTCAGCGTTATCTCCAGTCACCTGTTGTTTCCTTCTCTCAAATGCCTGTGTAGATTGTGGAATTCTAAGCACTGCTAATGAATGCACAAAGCAGGGTCCATCTGCTTTAAGCCTTTACCAATGAAGATTAATTTTTTAAATCAAGCTTTTTTTTCTCATTTCATTTATTGTATATGTATGGGTGTTGTGCGTGTGTGTGTGTCTGTGTGTGTGTGTCTGTGTCTGTACTGTGTGAATGCAGTACCTGAGGAGGCCAGAAGGGGTCATCAAATCCCTCAGAACTTAAGATACACATGGGTGTGAGCTGTCATGTGGGCTATGTGAATCAAAGCTGGGTCCTCTGGGAGAGCAGCTAGTGCTAGTAACCACGGAGCCATCTTGCCAGCCCCTGAAGAGTGATCTATAATACTGTTACCTTTGACACAGGAAAGAGAAAATCTCAAACTTTCTTAGCGCTTATGTTGTAAACCTGCTATGTGCCTTGATTGACAGATAGCAGCATGTCTACCAGAAAGATGGTTTGAGAACTCTGCTATGAGGACATCAATTCCCCAGCTAGCAAACTTCATTCAGTTCCTGCTGCAGTCTGCACATCAACTATCCACAGGAGAATTCAGGTAATGCTCAGTTAATTGTTCACCTCCAAAACATAGTACAAGGGTTTTGAATGCTGTCAGGAACTTTAAGGAAGATTTGCACTTTTACTATAATCTTTAAAATCTGGATCTATGGATGTAGCTAGTCTGGCAGAGTATTTGCCTAGCAGCTCCAGGCCCTGAGCTCAGCCCAAGGACTCATAAGCCAGGCACTGTGGCACAGCCCTGGAGCCCTTCTGTAGGGCTGATGGAGTCTGGATGTGACTGCTCTCATTAACTGGCAGCACAGCGCTGTGAAGACCCTGTGATGGGCTTGCTCTGTCTTACTCTGTTTTTTATGGCCATTCACATTCAAATTTCCCAGAACATTCTGTATTGGACTTTGCAGTTATAATCAGGAGGTGTATGAGACGGGGGTCATTCTAAGAAATACATCATTGGGCTGTCTTATGTCTGTGCCACCGATGGGCTATAATGTACGTTGTATAGGTGTAATAAATACAGAAATGAGAATGCACACGGTATGCAGGACTGTGATGTGCACGGCTGTATGTGCTGTGCTGTTACAGGACTATCCGCCCATGTTTATTCGCACCAGCACTCCCATAGATGTAAATGTGTTAACCGTTTCCTTGTGGCATGATAGCTAGTGTCACTGTGCCTTAGGGACAGACCTGTAGCACTTCACCTTGAACTAAAGCATCACTGTGCATGTGATGAGGTGCAAAAGGGACAGCATCTCTGTTCTGTGTTGCTCTAGATACTGGCTTAGGTCCTGAGTCACCACTGTGACGCCCTTCACACTTGTTATAGTACTTTATTATTAATCTCTTGCCTTTCATTCGTCTTCTTTCATCTTATGTTTTGTGCCAAGGATCAAATTTAGGGCCCACTGCATGCTACAAATTTCTATCCCTCATACACCTCCAGCCCTGAATGCACTAAGGGTTGAGTAAATGCTTTTTGGTTTTGTTTTTCAGGAATGAAGTCAGTGAGATCATTCTTATCCTGGTGAAGGTAAAAGCTTTGAATCAAGCTGAGTCCTTTGTGAAGGAGCATCACCTGGAGCCCATCCGCCCCGAATCGCAGGTGTCTGAGCGCAGGGTATGATCGGTGCCGAGTCACACAGCTGCTGCTGTAGTGCCACTTGGTTTCTTCTGTCTGCCTTATGATGTCCTGAAAAGCTGTCCTTCCTGGCGCTGTGTCTGAGGGAATTGCTTGCAGAGCAGCAGCAAAGAATTTGGTGTATTTCTCCTTTCTTCTCTCTACCGGAGAAGGAAAGGAAGACATCTGACACAGAAGCGTGTCGAGACAAGACTGTCCTCAGCCTTGCCATTCTTCAAACCCCCGGCTGTTTACAAATCAGCTAACGAGGAAATCTTGGAATGAATTGATCATTATTAAATGGCTAACACATTTTTATAACAAATTGTCCTTTGAAAATCTGTACTGATTTATTGTATGAACTCGGTGAAAGTGCCAGTGAGTCTCCAGATTTTTAATTCATTGTCAGTTTTGTTAAGAAATAAAAATCTTATACAAAAGATTTATCTATTTTTATGTGTGGTCATGTTTGCTGCTGGTTGGGTTTAACACCACCTCCATGCAGGGATCAGAAGGCACCAGATCCCCCTGGAATCCAGGAAGTCATGGGAACCTGATAGGGGTGCTGGGAACCAAATCCGGGTCCTCAGACGAGACCTTAACCACTGACCTGCTCCTCCAGCCCTTGTTGAAGAGTGAAGACGTGATGATTTGGGTCAGCTGTAACTCTTTTTAAACTGTCGCTCTTTTTTTTACAGGCTTCTAAAATGTTTATATTAAAAATTGGCTGTTCTCTGGCAAACATTTTTTCAGAAAAGTAAGTTTTTTTGCTAATGAAGTTATCAGCTGACAGCAAGTTAGGCTCTTGTGTTGCCTTGTGTAGTTCATGGTAGGACTGAGGCCATTGCTACATTAAATACAGAAATGTCAAGTATTAGCCTGATTAAGGAAGTCTGAGGCAAGGTAATGAAGAAACTAAGAATTTTCCTCAAAATGATTTTATACATGTTCTTAAGTCTTACTTGTTAAGCAACTCAATGAAGACTCGATGTATATATTTTCGTTTTGTTGTGCAACAGATCATTGGAAAGGCTAGTTATACTGTAAGATGTAAAGCCATGGTGTGCTTTCACCTATTGGAAAGCCCTGCTCTGAAGCCTGCATGTAATGTCAACAGGGTGCATGTTCTTCCCAATGCAGCAGTGAAGGTGGGCCTCTAGGGTGCAGATGTCAAGCATGTCAGTCACAAGCCACACACAAACAGAATCTCACACACAAAAGTCAACGCTGCTGAGCGCTGTTTGGCATCCCATACTCCCCAGAGGGTTCGTGTTAGTGTCATATTAGACATTTGCTCACTACAAACACTTGTGTAAATGTGTACACAAAGTTTTGGTTTTGTATATAAATGGCAGAGACTTTATTACATGTGAATTTTCTAAACTTTTTACTGTTAAAGTGCACTTTTGGAGATGTTTCTCTGGCTTTGGATTCTTTAGAGATGTGGTTGGATATGTAGTTACTCATTTTTTTTTTTTTTACTGGATGCAAGCTGTTGTTTTTAAATTTCGTTATGTCTGAAATATAAACTTTTAAGCTTCTTTGAAATATGTGATGGTGACCCGGCTACCACTGGAAAGTTCTTTTTTCCCCCTTCTTCCTCTATTCCAGCACTTTACATCCCGACCCCTTCCCTCCTCCTTCCTGTCCCACCTATATACCTTCCTCCTCCCATTCCTCCCAGAGTAGGGGAGGCCCACAACTGGTACCAATGCACCCTCGTATTTCAAGTCACAGCAGGTCTAAGTACATCCTCTCCCACCAAGGAGTGGAAAAGTCCTTATTTGTTGGCTCTGTTTTTTAACAATTAAACTTTATTATACAACCCAACTAGCTTACACAGGAGGGAAAAGAGGTTAAAGGGACAAAAGTGAACCTTCTGGTATCCGTTCCACCGGACAGGTCCCTTGGTGTCTCTGGCCTGCACACTGATCCAGCCTGTTGCCTGATCCTCTACCCAATCCACATGCCCTCAAGATCCATGTGTGCTCAAGCCTAGTCTGAACCTGCTGCTCCTCTCTTTCCTCTCTGCCTGCCTGTCTCTCACATGCAAGGGGCAGTCTCCCTCTCCCATTGATGGTAGATTAGAAACACACTAGTCCAGGTGGAGTGGCCAGGTCAGCTTCCTGAATTCCAGGCGCAGGATGGCTCCACCCAGTCTACCTCAAGGTTAATCTCAGGGAGTATCTGTGGTGTGTCCAAGGGCAAAACCCACCAAGACTGCTTTCACCAGTGACAAAGCTTACAATCCTTCCCATACTTTTTTTTTATGATTTATTTATTATATATACAGTGCTGTGCCTGAGACCATGGCAAACACTTAATACCACAATCAAAACGAAAGACTTTCATTCTCTGTCTCTGCTGGTTTCCTTTGTTTTATTCCTTTTGGAGACTGGGTCTCATTCTCAAGTGTGACACTGACTTTGGGACCGCCCTGCCTCTGCCTCCCAAGCCCTAGGACTACAGGCTTGTATCACCACACAGAGCAAGAAAAACTAAAAGGCCTAATGAGAGAGAGAGAGACACCATGTTTATGGATCAGAAAACTAATTTTGGGTAAAGGTCAATTCTCCTTAAAGCATCAGCCAACCAGACCTTGCCAGTGATTGGTGCATCATCCAACCAGGCCTAGCTACTAAGAGGAGAATCATCCAACCAGCCAATGCCAGTGATGGGTGCATCCTACAACCAGGCTATGCCAGTGATGGCTGCATCATCCAACCAGGCCTTTCCAGTGGTGAATGCATCAGACAGCCAGGCTACACCAGTTAAAGTAGCTTCACCCAAACATGCTAAGCTAGATAGAGGAGAGCTATGCAAACAAGTGGAAGACGGCAAGATCCCACCACCTGGGAGTCAAGGAGAAGGAGATGGACAGGAAGAGGGTGGACAGAATCCAGAGAAGAGGATAAAGCAAGTTCCTTCTACCTTGGATGAGAAGAAGAGTAATTGACAGTGGGAACATAGATTAATTATCATGTTCACTTTTGGGCTTAATTTTAAATGAATCATTGTCTTGATGGATGATTATTTGGGGGATATTACTGATTAACAAAAAAGGAGGTTTTATTAAAAAAATAAAAGGTGATGGATGCTCACTCACTTAATAACTGTGTTCTTATAAAGCAAGTTTAACGGCTTTCAAACCAAATCCTGGGAGCTAATACATCTGCAATCAACCAAAGGCATTTTCAGAACAAGGGCTTAAAAGAAAAAGGTATTTTTATGTGTGTGTGTTTAAGTGTGGGTCCACACATGCTAGGGTATGTATATAAACACCAAAGGGCAACTTTCAGGAGTCAGTTCTCTCGTTCTGCCCCAGGTCCCTGAGTGGAGCTCAGGACATCTTCAGGCCAGAGCAGAAAGCCCGTGCACCTGCTGAGCTGTCATTCCAGCAGGCCCAGGATCAGGACTTCTTTGATGCTTCGATTTCTTCCCACAGTGCAGCTTCAATTTTGGAAGTGTCATATTCTCTCATCATGTCAAACTCAAGCCATAGCTGGCTCCACTTCTGGGCTGCCTTCATTTGCTCTTCAGTTAAAGCAAGGTCAACTCGGATTCCTTTAATGTTGAAGTAAGGCCATTCCCAGGGTTTGGACCACAGCTTTGGCTTCATTTTCACTTTTAGCTAAGAAAAATGAAAAGAGGAATTGTGCTCTGGTGAGATACACACAAAAGTCTCCCCCCAAGTTTTCCACAGAGGAAACTTCTTTCTTCATACTTGCCCCTGAGCACATGCACACGGTCTGTCTACCTTGTTAAGAGGCACTTCCTGGCAGGACTCCAGTGGGACCGGCTTCATGTTCACTTCGAAGGTGCTGAACTCGGGGAGGGCGTCGCATAAGTACAGCAGGCTGCCGTCCAGCCGCTTCTCTACCTTTACCACCTGGATCTCTTGGAGTCCAGGGTTATACAGTTTGAAGCAAATCTCCACACCTAAAAGGAGAACATGCTTACCACCTCAGTCCAGACGCCTGCAGTACTTCACAGTACAATAAAAGAGAAGCTGGTAAGTGGGACATGGAACAAACACATGTAATTTTTAAAGATCAAGATTTATATTAAAAGAATCCAAACCCCGCTGAACTGTAAAAGTGAGAAGAAATTGAGTGACGTGGTGTAAGAAGTCTATGAGCATATCACCCGTCTCTTCAACTGTGATAACATACCTTAGCCTGGGAAGAGGAGGCTCAGCTGAGGAACTGTATGGATCAGACTGGCCTCTGAGTACCACTGTGGGGCACTGTCCTGATGGCCAATTGATGTCGGGAGGGCCTAGTTTCTCATGGGAGGCACCATCCCTGGTGGTCCTAGGCTGTATGAAGAGTTGGCTAACCAAGAGCCTATGAGTGAGCCAGCAAACAGCACTCTGCCATGGCTTGCGCCTCAGTTCAACTCAAGACTATGACTTGAAGACATGTAAACTAAAATAAGCTCTCCCTTCCACGTTGCTTTTTCATAGAATGCTTTATCATGGCAACAAAAATTAAACTAAACTACACCAGGGAAAGGCCTTGTCATAAACAGTAACTCGAGGAACAAGATGCTGTTTTGAACGTGACCCTCAAAAATTCAATTGGAAGGCCTGCTCTCATGGCAGCAGTTGCTCTGAAAATAAAAGTTCACTGATGAAATCCTCAAAGTTCATGCCTAAGTATAAATAAACACTCTCACTTAGCATGTCAATTCATCATCTTTCTAGAACTTTATCATTTGTTCCTCTGCTGTGTCAGACATGGCATGTGTGACCTCTTCCATGACCACAGTGCAGTAATAACTGCATGACTGTGTCCTGACATCAAGCAAAGCAGGGGCCTTCGTCTCAGGAGCCAAACTCCTAAGGATGCCGTCCTGTCTGTCTAGTGGACTTGGGTTATTTGCTCAGAACAGGATGATCTTGCTGGATGAGAAGGCTCACATCTCTAATCCTCTAGTACTGGTACTCAGGAGGCAGAGACTGAAGGATTGCTTCCAGTTTGAGGTCAACCAGCTCTTCCCCCCCCCCATGGTGGCAGCATCCTTTATTCATAACAAGGGATGCCATCCACAGAGCAGTGATCTCACACCAAAACACCTATGTGGAGATGCTCCACGGATGTCAGAGGACCAGGACACACCCTACACTAGTGATGGTGCTGCTTGAATTGCAGGCCAGGGTAGCCACATGTCCCTGTTTTTGTTTCTTTGTCCAAGTTGAAGTACACCTTGGGGTGGCCCAGGGCACCAGCCCCGCCATCCGATGGTCCAACACATTCACTGGCTGTTCTGCTATCAAATCAATGGCAAAGTTCTCATTCACCTCTTTCTGACGATATAGAAACTGAATCCTCCTGTTTCTTTTTCGTCATAAACCTGGCCGGTGTGGGTGACCTTTTCCCCGGATGGCGACACTCGTACCCCGAAACCCCGCACAGCCCTCGGGAGAGCCGGTAGCCGGCAGAAGGTCAGCGTTGCCGCCATCTTGCCGGTGACCCCTGACCTGGCGCCGTCAACCAGCTCTTACCGCAAGCCCCTGCCCATTCGTGGCCTATATGGCACGGCCCTACTCCCAGAAACAAAAGAAATCTCCCCTGACTGCTTCATGCTGTCTCCGCCCTTGAGGATGCCATGTTTGTTTAAGCAGAGTCTCACTGTGTAGTCCAACCTGGGTATAAACTCAAAAATCCCCCTTCTTCGGCATATCCTTGTGCTTGGACTAATGGGCCTGTATACCATGCCAGGCCCAGGAAGTCTAGCCCTCATAGGTGTTGGCAATATAATAAAAGAGACCTTCAAAAGAAAGCAGGCAGCGCCCCATCCCCAAACCGATGCTGCGAGAGCACAGTAAGCAGTGAACACACATCTCTATCCACTGCAAAGCACACGTTGTCTCTTGGGGAAACGCACTTTCAGAACAGGAAGCTCAGGCAGAAGCATACCTTGTCCTTCAATCGTGTTCCTGAGAGTGAAAGTCGCCCCAAGCCCACGTCCTGATCGCTGAATGCAAATCCCCAGGAACTAGCTGGTTTTCCCACTGGCATAAGGGTCAGCTGTGGTGACACGCAGTATGCTTCCTACAGAGCCAGAAGAGAAGCAAGCTCTGATATGAGATGCAGGAACGAACAAAGTCTATAATTTTGTATGTCAGAAATAACAGCAAACCCAGACATCTGAAGAAGAATCTTTAGGAAAAGGAAAACTATCCCCAACACCTGCTGTCACTCACCAACATAGAACTCGGGGATGTGAAGCACCTTCCTCCTGTCCAGCATATCTTTTCTTTCCATCTGAAATTTCAGACGGTTTGTCCTCCCCCCTGGAGGGATGAATTCAGGACTCAGGAACCTATAGAGAAAGACATTTTTAAAATGAAAAGGTAATTTGGGCCAATATGGGGGGTTGGGGTGGAGAGCTGGTTTACAAAGAAATGAAAGGGTATGATGTTGGTTGATTTCATTCTTTAAAAAAGAAATCAATGTTATTTTTTAAAAAAACCATTTATTTATTTATTATTATGTACACAGTGCTCTGCCTCCATGTACACCTGCAGGCCAGAAGAGGGCATCAGATCACATTACAGATGGCTGTGAGGCACCATGTGGTTGCTGGGACTCAGGCCCTCTGAAACAGCAGACAGTGCTCTTAACCTCTGAGCCATCTCGCCAGA
>NW_026131768.1:0-24644 GCF_903995435.1 Acomys russatus | reverse complement strand
GAGAGAGAGAGAGAGAGAGAGATAGTGGGGAATCAAAAGAAGGGCATGTTGGGAAGGGGTCTGGAAGACCTTGGAAAGAAGTCATGGATATGTGCAAAATACACTGAAATTCTCAAAGAATAAGTAAAATAATTGTGTATATAGAAGGATCTGTGGCCTGTTCGTTGTTTCTAGGTTTTCTTCCTTCAAGCCCTAACCCTTTCTATTTTACTGAGGCACACTGGAAGAGAGATGGCCATCGTGACCCTAAAATGTTCAGTTCTGAAATGAACCCAATTTGGGCACATAACTGGATGCAAACAGCCCCAACCCTTAGAATTGGACATGAAAATGTCCTTTTTTTTTTTCCCCACAGAGAAGTAAATCGACCTAGATATTGCAAAGCAGCAATAGGCTTCTGCACTTTTCCCCCTAACCTTTGTTAAATATTTTATTAATGTCTGCACCCACTCTGTGTCAGGAAAACAACCATATGCTGTTGAAAAGCCAAATAAATGAAGACACGTTTTGCGCCCTCAGGGTCGGTTTAAGTGGAAGAAAGGGAAAGGGCTTTGAAATCTCATGTTTCTCAGGTCTAATTCAAACTCCACTGGTCGAGTGGCAAGTGGTCCACCCTACTCAAGCATCAATACCCTCCTGTAAATATAATAATTCTCTCCTTTAAAAAAAAATTAAATCAGATGATATAAAAAAAAAAAACATGGCATTCAAAATAAGACAACGAGCATTATAAACGACTAAGACATGCATAAAAAAAAAAAAAACCCACAATGGAAATGTCATGCAAGCATTAGGACTTGATGGAAGTGAATGCATCTTTTTTTTTTATATCTCTTTAATCCTTTTCTTTCTAATTGTTGAGGAGAAAAGGGTCCTTCTGTGGTTACAGAAATTTGACGCCGCCAAACCCAGTTACAGTGACCAGCCCTGAGGTTTGCGGGTGTCCCGAAGCAAGTGTGGACTTGGATTTCTCCTCTCAGTCGTTACTCCTTATTCTCCAAATCTGCAAGATAATCCCATAATCGTCACAGAAGGGTGTGGTAGGTATTTACTGCCCTGTAATGAGCTGTTCTGAAATGTAGAGGCTCAGAGCAACACGTAGGTATTAGCGATCAGTTTCTGTGAGGCAGGAGGCCGGCAGGATTTGGCCAAATTGGCTCCTCTAGTGCAGATTTTACAGACAGTGATCAGGCTAGCCAGGGTTTCATCCCAGGGATTAGCTAGGGAGGGATCTGCGTCCAAGCTCAAGCGCTCATTCACACAGCTTCTGGCTAGATTCAGGTCCTGGCAGGCTGTTGATTAAAGGCTGCCCCAAGTTTCTTAGTGTATGGTGTCTCATAAGGCAGCTCACGAGGTGGCAGTTGGCTTAATCAGACATAGACAAATGAAAGACAGAAAGGAAAGAGAAAAGGAGACAGGAAAGAGAGATGGAATAAGACAGATAAAGAGAGAGGCAGAGAGGAAGTTAAGGAGCCCATAGGACATGTTCAACATATTCATATCCTTCTCAGGGAAGAAAGAGAGCTGGAGAGAGAGAGAGAGAGAGAGAGAGAGAGAGAGAGAGAGAGAAGAGAGAGAGAGAGAGAAGAGAGAGAGAGAGAGAGAGAGAGAGAAGAGAGAGAAGAGAGAGAGAGAGAGAAGAGAAAGAAAGAAAGAGAGAGAGAGAGAGAGAGAAGAGAAAGAAAGAGAGAGAGAGAGAGAGAGAGAGAGAGAATTCTCTACACTAGGGGAGCAATTATTTTGAATTATTTTGTTTAACTGTGCAATGAAAGCTAGTATTTAGGTCTGGCCATACCCAGGGGATGGAATAGCAGATTGGAAGGTGATTACACAAAGATATGGGTACTGATAAGTAATATCCCTGGGGGGTCCTTCTAGATAATGTAGCACTGTAGGATGACTCACTGGAGTGTCCAGGTGCTGTTGGAGCCTGTGTCATTAAGGTTCAGGTGTTGGACCTCTAAGAAAAGAATACATTGGATTACAGGGTCTAGATGTTGACTGTGTACTCATCTTATCTTGGTGATTTGAAGTCTGGAGGACACATTTCTTAGAGACTTTGAAGTGAGTCAGGAGAAGCAGTGTTTAAGATACCAAAAATGACCTGGGCAAGCCACGCCCGTGGTAGCCCCACACCCACCCATCCACGCACAGCACTAATTAGATTCAGTGTATCATGTTTAAAAATAGAGGAAATGAAGTTGAGAGAGGTGTGGGGTTGAGGGAGACTTATTAGATAAAAACATATACATGGACGTAATCCTCAAATAATGAAAATACATCACACCTGTTATTTTTTATTATTACACACACACACACACACACACACACACACACACACACACACACACACATCTTTTCTCTTTTTACTAACAGGCCCTTCGTGTCTATATTATAACTTCTAGTTTAGTGTTTTTTATGGGATTCTGGAGTTTGCAAACAACTGGGTCTCTGTTTCTTATGCCTTCTCTTGAGTTCTTTTCCTTCTGCTTGGTTATTGTTTTCCGATTCTAATATGTTAGTTTTTGTTTTTATCTTAGTACATTTTATTAGTATCTCTTAGAAGCCTGTTTTTTGATGATAGGGAGAGGATGGATCTTGTTGGGACGTGAGGCAGGGAGGAACTGGAAGGAGTAGAGGGAAGGGAACCTGTGGTCAGGATATATTATGTGAGAAAAAAATTTATTTTTAATAAAAGAAAAATGCTTATGGACTACAAATTATTATATTAAAATACTTATGGGCCAAATATTAGGGTTTTGTTTTGTTTGCGAAGGGGAGAGTTGGTTTCTCTTTCTTATCGTAGTGTCTCACAGTATTCAAGACACAGAAAATTCACTAGGTGGTAATTCAGCAGTGATGCTTTCTCTTTATTTCCCTCAGTGAACACCGGCTAGAATTACACAGCTCCACTGGACAATCTTGCAAATTCTGGAGTTTATACACAGTTTGAGTGACCTTAACTTCTCATATCAAGTCTTTCTACCACTACGGTGAGGTAATGATGCCTTCTTAATGAATGCATAAAGTCAAACACCAAGGGCTCACTATGGCATCTGCATCCCATAACTGTAGTTGGTGGTATTGTTTAGGTCTTAAACAGACAACTTCAGTTCCACTTCATAACTCAGCTTTCCAAGTCTGATCTTGAGACACGTCACTCTCCTCATCTTCTCCTAAGGAACAACATACGGTAACAAGCATTATAGGATATTCTCCACAGTTACATGGAGAGCAGGGACTGACTATGACATGAGCTCTGGTGCCCCATATTTGACCACCTCCCCTTGGTGGGGAGGCCTGGTGGCACTCAGAAGAAGGTTAAGCAGGCTACCAAGATGAACCTTGATAGCCTATGACCATATACTGAAGGAGGAGGTCCCCCTCTGTCTTAGACCTAGGGGAGAGGAATAAGGTGAAAATGGGAGGGAGGGAGGAACGGGAGGATACAAGTAATGGGATGACAATTGAGTTGTAATCTGAATAAATTAATTAAATAATAATTTTAAAAATAAAAACAAAACAAAAAGATTTATTTTTACTGTTTTAAATTATGTAGATGTGTTATGGCATGGGGTTGTGTGCATGTGAATGCAGGGGCTCAAGGAGGCCTGAGGGTCAGATCATCTGGAGCTGGAGCCACAGCAAGCTAATCTGTGTACAAGGGAATGGAACTCTCATAGGTCCTCTGCAAAAGCAATATGCAGTGTTATGACTAGGCCATCTTTATGTCCCTCAAATACTTATTTTAATCTCACCTCATTTCTTCTTTTTAGATGTATTGATTTATTTTGGTTTTGTGTATGTAAGTGTATCAAACCGTGCGTGAATGTGTGCATTTCTCTCTCTCTCTCTCTCTCTCTCTCTCTCTCTCTCTCTCTCTCTCTCTCTCTCTCTCTCTCTCTCTGTCTCTCTCTCTCTGTGTCTGTCTCTCTCTCTCTCTTTCTGTCTCTCTCTCTCTCTCTCTCTCTCTCTCTCTCTCTCTCTGTGTGTGTGTGTGTGTGTGTGTGTGTGTGTAACATATGGATGTCTGATGCCCTCGGAAGCCAGAAGTCCTTAAACTTCACTAACTGAGCCATCTCCTCAGCACACACACCCACATATTTTATGTTTTTCTTAATCATTCTCCTATTGTTGGCAAATTCCAGGTGCTTCAAATTTCATCCTCCAGAACACTTGATTCCAAACAGGAACATTGATATGAAAGCAGGCTTCAACACTGTGTGGACTTCAGAAACTGCATTCTGGAAATAGCCAGTGTAACTCTCATAGCTTCTTAAGCAAAGGGATATTCAGTCCCTGAGGCCAACCTGACAGCTCTCACCCTAGCTCCATTGCCTCTGAATTAGGAGACTCAGGGATGTGCCTGAGTCAAATTAGACTTGACATGGATTGTATTTTCCTCCACAGAAGCAAACCATCTATATCATAATATTCAGTAGCCAGGGCCAGGGAAGAACAGCTGAGGATTCAAATGATCACAGGGCTAAAATATCAAAGCGTAGTAAATGCTTCCTAGCAAAGCTTTCCCCTTTCAGCAGCATTGCTTTGCAGGAGATGTAACTGAAGTTGGGAGGTTTTAGGTTTGGAGAGAGAGAGTGCAAGTGAAATGCAGATGTGTTTCCTCCTCTCCTCATCCCATCCCAACAGCAGTTATTCATAACAGCTTAATGTGCAGCCTCTGCGTTTCCCAGATGCAATTTGTTGAGGGGTTCTGTGCAGTTAAAATTGGTTTTATAGGCAAGGGAAATGCCGCTAGCACTGCGGATTGCTGCAACACTTCTGCTTCCCTGAATTTGGTCCTCTAGTATGAGTGTTCAGATCCTAGAATAGTTGTTGCCTGGTGATGCAAAATTCAAACTAGTATGTCAGGATTATGCTTCGAAAAACGCACACACACACACACACACACACACACACACACACACACACACACACATACACTGCAGTGGCTTATATAACGCTATAAATTAAATATGATGCCTCTTTGTGCTTTCAAAAAGTCAGACAGAATCAAAGGCTTGTACAAATTCTTCTTACTCTCCTTGGAGATATCATTGCCCTTGAAAGCTTTTGCCTCCTGGGTCCTGACACTGTTCCTCACAGTTTTCTGTATATGAACAATCCACCACCCAATTTTTGATTGCATTTTATGATACTTTAAAATGGATTTGTCCCCCCAAGTCCAAACACTATAGCTAGTTATTTATTAGGAGATGAAGGATCAGGAAGCAGGTGACAGGTTTTTTTTACTTAATTTTTATTGCATGCATTATTAATCTGTGTGTTGGACAGAGTGGTGCATGCACGATAGCGTTCATGGAGTGAGCAGAGGACCAGCACTGGATTCAGCTCTCTCCTTCCACCTTGTTTTGTGGGCAGAGCCTCATGTGTTTCTCCCATGCTGCTCTTCTGTACTGCAGGCTCTCTGATCTGTCTGTATCTGGCTGATTCTCCAGCATCTCACTATAAAAATGTTGGAATTACAAACCCAGGCCCCACTGTGTGGGGATTGGACTCTGGTAATCAGGCTTATGTGGTGAATACTCCTGCCTGCTGAGCCATCTGTCCTTCCTCTGTTTTCTTTCTTTCTTCTTTAACTTCCGTGTGCTTCTTCAAAGGCAGCTTATTTGAGTTCTCTGAAGACAAGTGAAGCTGTTACTAAGCAGTTTAAAAGATTCACTGGTGTGCAAAAATGTGCACAGAGATAGGTATTCAGACAGACAGACACACATCGTTCTTTATGTCTTTATGCAAACAGATTATGTTCGATTGGCGTTGGCTTTTCACGACTGTGTCTGAACACATGGCCATTTTCACAGGTCTTCACTGCCTGCAGACCAGAGCTCTCATTTGATACGATAGCTTCATATTCAGCACTAGGATAAGTCTAGCTTTCCTGGTTCTGCTTCTGTAATGTGCAAAGGGTCTGTAATGTACAATAGGCCTTTGAAATAAAGTTTTCTAGTGAAAATTCCATTGCAAACTGCCACAGACAAAGCACACCCAACATACCCAAAACAGCAGTAACACATGAGAGGACTCAAACACACTCCACACAGCAGTGCCAAGCAGACTCTTTTGAGCTCAAACTTGCTATTGCCAAGGATGACCTTGAACTCCCGATACTTCTGCTTCTGTGACTACAGTGTTGAAATTACAGACATGCACCCCCATGCCAAATTGTATGAGATGCTGGAGATGAAATTCAAGGCTTCATACATGCTAGACATGCCCCCTGCCAACTGTTCTATATCCCTAGACCCCCACCCACATGGAGACTCAGTGGAAGGAAGACAAAGGAAACTGTGCTTCAAAGAGTCCCCATGAAGCAAACAGTCTTCAAAGCAGCTCAGATGTCAAACCAGTGACAGTTTCCTTATCATTCTACCAGAAAGACCTACATGAAAGTGAGATTTTTATAATCAAGTGACTCTGCTTGAGGGAATCTGTGGCATTTACTGAAATCCAGTAAATGATCCATTCAATAGGACTACCGTGTTTTGTGTTTTCCTGCCAGTCATTGTACAATGTAATAGAATCTCTGTGCCAATTACACAATTATATGTTTGGAGTAGCCAAAGACATCCACCAGGACACAAACCATTAGAAACAACTGCAACATCCTCACTGGTTATAATCTGGTGAATTGGAGATGCCTACCTCCATCAGAAATAATTTTTTGTGACGTCAACTCTTGGGTCTTCATTGACTGGTGAAATTAAGCTGGACTGTGATTGGCCATCAGAAGTAGAAGCTATGCTTTCTTTCCTGTGCTAGCTATAAAAAGAAGGAGGATATTCTAAAGGGTACCTGTGTCCCTCTATTTAACTATTAGAAATTATGGAAGCCAAGAAATTAAATTTTCAATTCAAATCTCCTAGTGGGAAAAGGCTAACTCCTGGCCCATCAAGATGGGGAGACCTGTCTGCCCAAAATAGATTTCTAGCTTGTCAGAAATTTCAGGAGATCCTGGAATCCAAACAATGATGGGAAAGACTTCACCCTGACCTGGGATCGCTTAGCTGCAAGTAACTCTGGGCTTGTACTTAATTGTAAACCTCATGCCTGAATCCTGAAGATGAACTGGGCCGGTGCTGGAGGGGAGGGCATCGCATCTCTTTGTCCCTCTTGCCAATATGTGCCATATTGAATACATGTGTTTTTTTCTGCTTTTCATAGTTATTTGGTTCTTCAATTGGTTTATTAAGGATGGGTAGCTGGACCTGGTTTATTAGGGCTGCCTGGGACTAGGCTCTACCCCTAATGACTTTGGTAAGAAGTACTTTTCTTGTCTCTGTGACATCATACCAGAAGTATACTTTTTTTTTTTTTAATGTGGATAGGGGTCGTTAGCCTCCATTACTCACACTGGGATTGCATTGGGAAGCCTGCAACAGGTCTTTCCCAGAATGTCCGTTTACTTGCACAGCTCAACTGCATTACACAGGCAATCCGATTTGCTTCCTGGTGTTCGAGGGGAGTGCAGAAGAGAACATTCCATATCTCATGCACACTTGGGTCTCTTCACCCGTAGGAAGGTCGGCATTTTCCCTAGAAAACCCCTTGTAACCTCTCTGCCTTCTGCCGCCTACTTACTGCCACCCGAGATTAGTAGTAGGTCATGTATTGTTTAACAGTGGATGTCAGCTTGATCAGGTTAAGCAGCTTCGGGCACTATAGGAAGGAGCATTTTGGTATGTCTAAGAGTGTTTTCCGGAAAGGATTAAGTGAAGGCGGGAGACTCATCCTGAATGTGGAAGTGCCATTCCACATGGGCCTCTAGACTAAGTAGAAAGAAAAAAGAAATGAAGAACACCAAGTGAACACCTGTGTTCCTATCTCTCCCGAAGATCTGAGGAGGTAAACAGTCTCAGCCTTGTGCCTCCCATGCTTTTTGCCATGCCCTAGCCAAAGGGAAGGATTGTATCCCCTCAAACTGTGAACCAGGACAAGCACTTCTTTCTTCCAGCTGCTTCCGTTGGGAATTCACAGCAACCAAAAGAGGTACTAATAGAGAAAAAATTCTCCACAATTCACACATGTAATGCAGTTACTAAGATTACATATATAATAAGTTATATATTTATATTTGTAATATAAAATATATATAATTTGTAACATATGTGATGCACACACACACACACATATATATATATAATTTATTAGGGGAGAACCATGCTATGTTGCTATGTAGATGTCAGAGGACAGCTTGCAGGATGTGGGTGCTCTCCTGCCACCACGTGGGTCACCAGGATGAAATTCAAGCAGTCCGGTATGGTGGCAGCACTTTAACCCACTGAGCCATCTTGGGTTACTAACTTCGAATGGTGAGTCACCATCCAGTTCAAGCCTAAGGGCAATACAGGGCTTAAGAACTGGCGTATTTTATTTAGAAGGTCTGGGTTCTCAGGTCCTATTTCCCTAACCAGTTACCCTGGAATCAACGGGTCTTTTTCAGGCTTCTGCTAATTGTCAACATCAGAGCAGGGGTGGTTGCTTGACTGTATTTTGTAGTCTCTGCTGTGTTTCAAATCTTCATGCTGGCACAAAAATCACACACACACACACACACACACACACACACACACACACACACACACACACATATATATATATATATATATATATATATATATATATATATATATATATATATAAGTCTAGTGCTGCCAGCGCACACCCACTGCAGGACCTTTGTCCTTTTGCCCTGCGTATGTCACCCCCAATGCCTTGCTTATGCTGCTGGTCCTTCTGACCACAGGTTGTCATCCCTTACAATCAGTCTTACTCTGCAGCTCTGACTGGTTTTCTGTTACCTTTGCTTAGGTAGCATCTGTGTTCCTGGGCATTCCTTGAAGTGTTCCCCTTTATCCTGCTTCTGTACTCCGGTCGGGGCTTCTCTGTTGCTACCCCTCTGTGAAAGCTGACGGCCTGCTTTCCTCGGGTGTTTACCTACGGTAGCTCTGCTACCTATAACCCTGGAGGAAGAAGAGAGGAGGGGCAGGGAGAAAGGAGGAAGGAAGGATGAACAAAGGAGAAGAGGAAGGAAGTGCAAAGAAGGAAGGAAGGATAGATATTGAGAGGGAGGAAGGGAGTAAAGAAAGCAGCAGAGGGAGGGAGGGGGAAAGAGGGAGAAGGGAAGGAAGGAAGAAGCTGGGTGAGAGTTTCTTGTGAGGAAAGAGCCTGAGGCACCAACAGGCTAACTGGCATGCTAGAAAGCAAGCAGGCAGCATGTAGGAGAGTCAGGACTTAAACTCCCATGAGGCTCAAGTCCTGTGTCCTTTCTTATGCCCTTTCACTGTCTTGATGGTTGTCATGCTTTTATGCACAGATGTTTTCTGACTAATGTCCGTGTTTTCTGCATTGCAGACAATCCCACTGTAACTCCAGGTTTACCATCCTCTAGATGGTTTCATTGTCTAGGATCTCAGCTTTGCACCCTGCTCACTTGTGCTTTGCCACACTTGCCGCTTTGTTGGCAGGTGCTTGAGTAACAGAAGGTCAGTGTATCTCTCTCTAATTTGTCTCCCATTGGGCAGGCAAAGGAGTCTTTGGGAATAGGAAAATAAATAAAGCACCCTTTCTCTTTGCACATGGCACCTGCTTCCTCACAAATATTTATGTATTGATTATTCTTAGATGAAGAGTATGTACACACAGGGCAGTGGGGGACTTGGTATTATTATTATTATTATTATTATTATTATTATTATTATTATTATTATTATTTTAAAGATAGTTCACACCTAGAAAATATCTCTCTTGAGGTTTTGCTTTGTTCCAGACATGCAACGAATCCAAGCAAAGAAGCACCTGGCTTTTGATAATTTTTATGTACTTACTAAAAACAAAACACAATAAAGATTTTAATCGAAGGAAAATCGCTCTTGATCTCTGTGAAAACGTAGCTAGTTATCAAGACAGTTTCCAAGTCACCCCAAAGCTGTGTAAATGTCTCTCAGCACCAGAGGAGTAAAGCTAAATATTTACCAAATGCCAAATGAAGTCAAGATTTATCTGGCACCAAAGGAAAAGAGAAATCTCCTGAAATCTCACGGCTACAAAGAGGAGCAACGCCCTTGGAAAGGAAGACGTTTTAACCATGTTTACAAGGGGCATTTCAATGTTTTTCAAAGTCCGCTGCTAAATAATGCATGTTTCACAAGTGTAAAAATAAAGCAGGCGGGTAGCCTCTTATTGAAAAAAGCTTAACTGTCCAGATGGAAGGAACATCTAGAAGCTGGGGCAGTGTGAGGTTTGTATCTTCCCAAGACGGACGGCAAGGTACAGAACACAGAACCATAGGGGCTTGTACATGGTTTGTAGTGTGTGTGTGTGTGTGTGTGTGTGTGTGTGTGTGTGTGTGTGTGTAATCAGGAAATCAGACTGCAGCGAGGTGGATGCAGTAGAAATGGTGGATTAGAAGAGACACTGAACATTGTGAGACTAGATTGCTTAAATCCAGTTATTTTGTAAAGGGATAAGGGTGTGGCTTAGTGGCATACACAAGCTTTGGGTTCCAGTATTATATGCGTATTAAAAATTGTAATACATAAAAATTAGCCAGCCTGGTGGTTAAGTGGGTTAAAGTGCTTACAGCCAAACTTTATAATCTGAGTTCAATATCCTGCAACCTATGTAATGGAAAGAGAGAACTGACTCGCACAAGCCATCCTTCAACATCCACACCTCCAAACATATATGCCCACAAAAGAAATGAGGAAATATAAAAAATTGAAAATGGTAATAAATAAATGAATAAATAAATTTAGTCACTCTTCAATAGCTTGCTGGGTGTTTTTGAGAAAGGGTCCTTTATAATCTAGGTTGGCTTTGATCTCTGTATCCAGATGAGGATGACTCTGAATTTTCAAATTCTTCTGTCTCTACCTCCCTAGTGCTGGGATTCTGCCTATGCATCATCGTGCCCAGTGTATATAGCCCTGGATGTGGAAGCCAGGACTTTGTGCATGCTAGACAGCTATCTGTCGATGGGATTGGGCTACACCCCTCACTCCCAAGCTGAGATCCTTTTTTGCAGATAGTTTGTGTAGGCATTCGCTCATCCAGGTTACTGAGGAAGCACAGGGTCATACACTCACCCATTAATTAACACGCATTATTAATTTCTTTATTTGTGCTACTAGAAGAAGTCCAGGCAGTCTTCTCTGCCTATGGATTTAACCAATTTCAGATTAAAAAAAAAAAAAAAAACAACAACAGAGGAGACTAGACATCAACAGGGGCCATGCAGTGAACACACGGATAATAATGGGTGGTGACGCATCTGTGAGAAGGACTGGCTGGAATTTGGACACATGTAGATGAACTGTGAAGACATGATGAAGAGTGGTGGAGAGAAGGCAATAATGAAAGACCACAGATGGCGGTAGAGAGATAGCTATGTGGCCACACATCTCTCAACTCCCTTAACACCAGTCCCAGGGACTCTAACGCCTTCTTTTGGACTCTTTTACACACACACACACACACACACACACACACACACACACACACACACAGACACTGACTTCATCACCACCATACATACACATTTAAAAATAAAATCCTAAAAATAAGTATTATATGATTCTATTTATATAAAAAAAAATCCGGGAGACTACATTTAGAAAATAAATTGAGGCCCATCAAGGTGTCTCAGTGAATAAAGGCACTTGCCCCTGAGCCTGAGAACCCAAAGCTATCTTCGTCCCAAAGCCAAGCTATCTTTCGACCTCCATAGGTATGCAGTGGCATACCCCCTTCCCAACCCACATACACACACAAATTAATAATAATAATAATAATAATAATAATAATAATAATAATAATAATAATAATAATAAAGAGTTGATTTATGACTTTGAAGCTCTAAGGTTAGTGGAGGTAAGGAAGTAAGTGCCTGTGAGTATAACGGCTTTAGGGGGATAAATATTTTTTGATTGACATGATGTTTACACAGCTCCCTAAATGTAACATTTTGGCCATATTTTAAGTAGGTTAATTTCATGGTATGTCACTTCTATCTCATCAAAGTGCTTTTTAAAAGTCAAAGGCAAAAGTTCATGGAATTGGGAGATTATTTTAGGTTATAAAAACAAATGTGAGATAATTGTTTAGTGGGTTTGTTATTTATTTATTTTGCTATCAGCCCCGGCTGTCCTGGAGCTCCTATGTAGCTAAGGATGGCCTTGAACTTTCAATCTTGTGCTAATAGAGCAGCTCTCCAGTACCAAAATACATACATACATACATACATACATACATACATACATACATACATACATACACACGCATGCAAAAAATAAAAATCCAAGCTTGTTTTCTCTGATTCTTCTAGGTATGAATTTTAAGTTCACTTCAGGAATAGGCTTTACAGAATTAAGAAACCCAGAGAAAAGCTGTAAAACAAGCAAAATCATTCCCTCTTGACTGTTCAAAACCATATCAAATCATCCTATCACGGTGTTCTCTAATGCGCTCAGTGTGTCTCCATCCACAAAATAAAGAAAGGTTTTCTTGTTTTTCATCTTTCTTCACCTTCTGTCTGGAAGGAGCCCCCTCTCTCACCTTTTCCTACTTGCATTAGATTCATTCGACATGAATGTTGACCATGGCACCTGACTGAAACCTCAGATCGTGGAGTCAAGGGATCTGATGTTAGTCCTAGCATCCCCTTCTCTGAGAGATGATCTGGGGCCAGTTTTCTTACCTTGGGAAATTGTACCTGCCTCCCTAGGCCATGGTGAACTTCAGGCTGTGATGCAGACACACTGTGTAGTGCAGCCCTGGTCCATGGTGGGATGTAGACACACTGTGTAACCCAGTGCCTGATATGGAGAGGGATGCAGTCACTGGTGGCTCCCCTTTCTAAGAATACAGCTGGTATTTTTATTTTACTGTGACCGTTATCTCCCATGTTATCTGGTATTCTTTTAAAATATCATTTTATGTTGCATTCGTGGTCTCTCACTAATATGCCGCGCTTTATTTATACATTTTTACATTGATTTATTCGGTGTGCGTGCCTGTGTATGTGCATGCACACCACAGCACACATGTGGAGATCAGAAGACATCTTTAGGAGGAGTTGGTTTTCTTAGTCCCCCATATGGGTCTCAGAGGGCCAAACTCGGGTTTCCAGGCTTGGTTACACAGGTGTAAACATATTTTATCTCCGGTGTAAATAAAATAAAATCACATTTTTACAGACTCATAGCATAGAACTATCCTCTGGCTTTTATCCATGAGGGATACAGTCTTCTGAACATTCCCCACTGGAGTGTATCTTTGTAGGCACAGCTACTCCGGCCACCTTGGTTTCCCAGCCTCAAATGGAAATAAAATCAAGACTCTTTTTCTAAGGAGAGTGTACCCTCTCAGCAGCACTGCCCGATTGCGGGGTGATTTGTCACTTGAACAATTGAGACAAACCCTTGGCAGGAGATAGAGAGAGCAGAATGAAGCCCTAATTGGAATATGTGTCTCCTTTATCCTTGATCATGTGCCATATTCCACTCCACTGGCCAGAGGTGATTGTTCACAAGATGTCTTACACCTGGCGTCTTTGCTTAAGAAAACCAGATGTGAATCATTGTCAGAAGCTCTTTGAGGGCTACAGAGATGGCTCAGTGGTTAAGAGTACTTACTGCTCTTGCAGAGGACCCAAGTTCTGTTCCTGCAATTCATGTTAGAGTGCTTACAGCCACCTGTAATTCCAGACCCGGGGACATTGACGCCCTCTTCTGGATCGCACAGGCACCTGCATTCATGTGGCCTACACACACACACACACATACACACACAGAGACACACAAACACACACATACACACACAGACACACACACAGACACACACACAGACACACACACAGACACACACACACACAGACACACACCCCAAATCTTTTTAAAAGAAACTTTTGAAAAGAACAAGACCACTTCCTTGTAACTATGTCTGTACTTTATTATTTTTATGAAAATTAATTTTATTTTTTGAATTGGATGGGGAGAAAGAACAAAGCAACAAGAGGACTTATTCCTGAGAGTTCAATGCCTGTGTCTATGAACAAACGTTAGCTCTCACACCAGCCTTTGGCCATCTGTAGATTCTCTCCCTTTGCTCTCGTAAATGAGTCTAGAATTCCATGGTGGGCTGGGGGCACCTACCAAGAGCCTGCTGATGAATCTGATCATCCACCAGGCTCCCCACGTGCCAGGATTCCAGAAGAATGACAGCCACTTATTATCTATTTATTTGACATCCCAACTGCAGTTTCCTCCCCTCCTCTTCTTCCAATGCCCTCCCTCCCAATCCACTCCTCCGGTTTCTCTTCAGAAAAGGACAGGGCTCCCATAGGTATCAACCAGCCATTGCATTAAGACTAGGCACCTCTTCTATTGATACTGGATGAGGAAACCCCAGAGAAGGAAAGGGTACCAAAAGCAGACAACAGATTCAAAGACAGCCCCCACGCTCACTGTTAGGAAGCCCATGAGAAGACCAATATACAGTGGTTTCTCTTTAGATGGTAGAAATCTTTCCCCTTTTTGTTGCTCCTTACTTCTGAAGAAGGAAATTAAAAGCCCCCAGGTTACCTCCAGTCCTCTCAATCCAGGACCTCGCCTTCCCTCTCTCTGCCTGCCTCCAGGGAATCCTAAACAGTTTCACTAGAAGTGTGCTCTGAGGACTATTCACGGAGCCCGTGATCTGAAACGTTCCACCTCCTCCCCCTGAAGCCTAGAGCAAGGGGCCCTGTCTGCTCAGGACCCCATGCGGACTGTCCGTGGCAGTAATGACTCTTCTAGCAAATCGCTTACTGAAAAGGACAGTTCACTCCTAGTGCCCCCTGAAGCCTCACGGGAGACTTTGCCGTCTTGTGGCCCCTATGTGTTGGTGCGGTGCAGAAATTCAGATCCTGTGATCTGCACGGCAGGCAGTTCATACCTTTAGCCCTGCAGAAACTGTCTTCCTGGGGCCCAGCCTGCCAGCTGAAAAGGAAAGCCATTCCTTAAGGAAGTGTATTCCTCAGACAGCTGCACCGTGAGAGATAAGCCCCTCGATTACCAGTGTTAACTTGGAGTATCAATAATCACTCAGAAAATTAATATTCTAATCAAACAGGCATGACCTCTGCAAGGATTGCCGGCTCTTTATTCTTCCTACCCTCCATCCCTGACTGTGATTGACCGTATCGCTGCAACTTTACTTTATTTTGTGTTTTTAGTGCTGACTACTTGAGTTAAGGTGGCAGAAGAAAAAAAAAGAAAAAAAAAAAAAAAAGATAAGAAAAGGTAAAGAGAAAACCCACTTCAGACTTAGTCGCTTGCAGACACAAAGATGTGGAAGACAGAGGTGTTCTCTGCAGCTCAGAATAATCCCCAGCCCAGGGTTTTGCATTTGTTTTTTACTTCCTTGTGCTTTTTACGTTATTTCTTTTATTTTTTGAGGTTACAATATAGTTACGTCATCTCTCCTTCCCTTCCCACTCTTGCACACACACCCTTGCTCCCTTTCAAATTCATAGTCTCTTTTTTATTAATTGTTGTTACATATATGTGTGTGTGTGTATGTATCACTAAATACATAAATATAACCTGTTACTTGTATTTGTGTAAATAAAAAGACACAGAATAATATCAACCCATTAATAGCCAGTGATTTCAACACTCTGCTTTCTCCAGTAGACAGGTGATCTGGACCAAACGACACTCTCATTTGTTCTTCCGATGTGGTGTCTAGACTTTCATTGGATGAGGATTTCAAGACAAAGCCATGGAACCCAGCCTCACCCTGCCTGGTCTGGATACTTTCTCAACTATGGATTTATGCTCGCAGTGGCTGAGTGCAGAGTGGAGGGGCAATTTAGAAAACTTCCAGATGCTAGCATCTGAGGTGTAGGTAAGGGACGTACAGCTCTTCAATGTCAGTCTCGGAAGCCTAGATGTCCCCCCTCAACTTTAAGGACATCAACTCAGATTGAACCACGGTTCCAGACTTTGATGCTGAAAAGACTTTCATAAGCAGCTGGTTTATGAGAGTTGGGATTATATTACAGATAACTGCTAACAGCTTAAGTCCAAGAAACAGGAGGAAAAGTGACACTCAGAAGAAAGCAGGGCACAGCTAAGAAGTCGCAAGGCAAGGGACATCTTAGAGGTCAGCTGTAGTTCTCGGTGTCAGGAAGATCACACCCGGATTTGGGAGGGGATTGAGGCTACTATGGTGTCATTATTCTCCTTGTGGCTCCTGAGAGTCAAGTCTAGCTCATGAAATTCAAGAAGGTGGGTGTCTTTGGTGTGAACAAAGTAACGTTCTGTTGGAGGTTTTCAGGCACTGTCTAGAGAAAGGAACGGAGTCCTAGACACTGAGTTCTCTGGCCCTGGTCATTGACACACTAACATAAAACAACTACATGTGGGAAAATGTGGGCAGCCTTTGCCTGAGCCTTTACAGCAAATGCTCTTGCTTCTTTCCAAGCTTCTGAGGGGCTTTGTTCCCACTATGAGGTCATGAGCTCCTTTTCTTTTCCTTCCCATGTCCCCATAAATTCTTCGTCTGCCTATCTGGCCAAAAAAAATGTGCACCGTACATCTTATTTATTTATTTGTTTGTTTGTTTATTTATGTTCTTTTTTCAAGACAGGGTTTCTCTGTGTAGCCTTGGCTGTCCTGGACTTGCATTGTAGACCAGGCTGTTCTCACACTCACAGTGATCCACCTGCCACTGCCTCCTCAAATTCTGGGATTAAAGGCATTTGCCACCATGCCTGGCTCCTATGTCATCTGTAAAAGCTTTCTAACAAGACTGGGAGCAGGGATTTGGGACCAGCAAGTTAATTGCACCTTCATATTTTAAGATGAAGAGCCTACTGAGGGAAGATTGGGGAGAGACCTCAGTGGGTGAAGTGCGTGCCTTGTGCATAAGCATGGGTTCCTAGTTCAATTCCTGTGTTTAACAGCACACCTATAAGAAGGATAGCAGGCTACCAAGAAAAGACTTGATACCCTGTGAGCATATACAGGGGGAAGAAGTCCCCCCTCAGTCACAGTCATAGGGGAGGGGAGTAAGGGGAAAATGGGAGGGAGGGAGGAATGGGAGGATACAAGGGATGGAATAACAATTGAGATGTAATATGAATAAATTAATAAAATATATTTTTAAAAAAGAAAGAAAGGCCGGCCTGGGGGTTCATTCCTGTAATCCCAGTACTATGGAGATAGAGACAAGTTGGGCATCACCAGCTGGCCAGACTAACCAAATTGTGAGCTGTGAGAGGCACAAAATAAGGGAGAAAGGCACCTGAAGTTGACATCTGGCCTCTACATGCACATGCATGCACACATGTTCACATGCATATGCAAATGAACAGGCATATGAGTAAAGAAATAGAGTCCTAGCCAGACCTTGTGGCCCTTGATTATTATCCTGGAGACTGTCTGGTTTATAAAACAAGTGCAAGGATGTCTCGACAACTTAATGATGTCCTGTCCTAAACTAGAAGGGAAAAGGGGGCCTGGGAGGTGGCTCAGTTGATTGCTGGCTTAGCATTTCTGAGACCCTGGTTTTAATCCGCAGTACCACTATAAAAATAAACAAATAACAATCCCCAGGATCCTAAGATCTGGCTTTGGAGACACTTTGAGACAGTGAGACTTATATCCTACCTAAAAGCAATTATATCACCTATTATTTCCCCTCTTTAAGGTTGTGAGGTGAACCTAGGACACTGCACATGGTGAGCAAACCCTTTGCCACAGCCTTCCTCTAATCTAAAAAAAAAACATTTTTTGAGACTGGGCCTTGAACTCACTTGGTAGCCCAAGTACCAAGGGCTTGAACTTAGGATCGTCTATGTCAGCCTTCTGAGTAGCTGGGATGCCACGTGTGACAGTGGCCAGTACGCAATTCCCTGGCCAGTTTCAATTCTTGCCTCCCAGACCAATGCAACTTAAGCATTTTTATGTATTTAACAAGAATTAGATAACAAACATATTTTTCTGCAAAGTTGTTCAGTTGTTGACTTGGCTACAGGGCATATCTTATCCTGGTTTTACTCAAACCATGCTCAACTGCCTGCTAAAATTGAGACTTCAAGGTTATTTTTACTCAAGCACACTGGCTTTTCATATGGGCCCACAGGTAACTAAAGACAGAAGAAAAACCTGGCGTGTCTGCTCTTCTTTCATGTCTATTGCCTACTTTTTGGCTCACCTGCTTCTTTTTATAGATGCTAATCACTCAAGACCCTTGTTTAGCCCCGTCTCACCCTGAATACACACAAATTGGTCAGCACCCCAAAGGTGCAGGCACCTGAAGCATGGACCTCTTCCCATGGGGATAAGGTTGTATTCTGGAATCAGATTGGTCCCCCACGCCAAGTAGTACAGACACCTCACACCATCCTGCAGAACCAGCAGTGACATAGTGACTCAAAAAGAAAAAGAGCACCTTGGCTAGCTAACCTGGTTCAGGGAATAGCGGTACCTACTGCTTAGCCCAAAGATCTAAGTTTAACCCCCAAGACCCACAGGGTGGATGGAGAGAAGCGTGTCATACAAGGTATGCCCTAACCTCCCACAGATGGGCACACCCCACATGAGTTAAATAAATAAATAAATGCAATTTTAAAATTAAAAAAAAAATTAAAAAAATAAAAAAAAAATTTAAAAAAATAAAAAAATAAAAAATAAAAAAAATAAATAAAATAAAATAAATGAAATGCTTTGAAGTGGGGTGCTTGGCTGTGCACACCAGCTCACCCTCACTTCAATTTTTATTTGAACCCAAGGGTCATGCCAGTATTCCAAAACTGACTGGGTTAACTGGAATACTTTATGTTCCTTCCTCTCTACGAGGCCACATTGAATGAGTTTCCTGTCTCTGCTTTTCATCATTACTGTCCTCTGAATGAAAGTATTGAAAATGGGTGGTGGAGCCAGTCACGATGCCAGAGCCTGGGAAAAGCCAGGCTTTGCCAACTTTCTTCCCTTGAGCTCTTCCACTTTAACCCTGATGGGACTCCTTGTTCCTTTCTCATCCTGAATCAAGAAGAAGAGAAAGAAAGAGGGGGATGGGGAGGGGGAAGAGGAGGGAGAGAAGGAGAGGAGGAATTTAAAAGCTCTCTTTGAGCATTGTGGTGTTTCCTGCTTGTACTCTGGAGCAGGGGTTTAAGGACTACTAGTTCAAGGCTATTCTGTGAGGACCTAGCTCAAAAAAGAAAAAGAAAAACAACCTGAAGTCAGACCTTCACGCCTGTCCTCATCCCCACCCTGCCAATCACCGTGCTCCCTCCCTGTCACAGCCTAAGCCAAAGCCTCCACAGACAGACAGGAACTGCACAGAGCCAGCGTCTGCCTCTCCAGCTCACCTTCGCCTCTCCATCTCCTCCCTTGCCTGGCTTGAGCTGTTCTTCTCTTCCTACAGGACACTGGTGAGCTGTCCTAGGTGCTTATACCTTGGCAAGTGGCTCTAGCCATAAAGGAAATCAGTGTCAGAAGAGGCTCAGTCTCAGAGCAGAGTCTGTCAAAGAGGGTGACAGATAATAGCAAGGACCAAATCTTCAAACTTGCCCCATAATAGTCTATGACACCTTGGCTAGCACAATATTGCCGAAAATTCTATTGTCTGTTTCTCCTCCTCTCACTATTGTAGCCCCTGTCTGTTCTGGGAACAAAGAAAACTTTTATTTAAGAAAAGAGCAAAAAGATCAAATGCAGCCTTAACTTTTTTATATGTCTATTGAGCCCAGAACTCTGATGAAGGTGAGGTGAGGGTTGGGTAGGGAAGACAGTGTAGAATGCAGTGCCCAGGAGCCACTGACATCAGATGGGATGGCAATCCTTTCAGGAGAGAAACCTGTCACCTCTAATTACATCCTATGGCTCTGGCTGAATGCTGCTTCAGAGACAGAAAACTTTGATGTGAAAAAAAAAAAAAAAAGAAAAAATAACAACTTTCACCTTTTCCTATTGACACCAATGTAATAACTGGAGAGAGCCAAGGCCTTTAATGTTGAATTATCTGAACAGCTCTCTAAGAGATTATGGAAATGGTGTGCTTTTAATCCTTCTATAGGCTCCTAACCTGAAAAAGAAGAAAGCAATTCATTTGGAAAAGCCAGTATTAGTTTCTCAGTGCAGCAGTGACAAGTAAATGGGTTAAAAATAAAACCAGCTGGGGCATGGGAAATGGATCAGTGAGTAAAAAGAAATTGCTATGTAAGAGTAAGGACCTTAGTTCAAACCCCCATCACCCCTTTAAAATCTGGATAGTGCAGCACACATCTATAATCACCCACGTTCCTGCAGCATGATGGTAGGCAAAAGCAAGAAAATTCTAGGAACTCACGGGCTGGGTAGTTTGATATGTGTGCAGGCAAATGACAGAGGCACTGTCTCAACAAGATGAGAGTGAGGGCTGTCCTCTGACTTCCACATGAACACCTGCAAGCACACACACAGTCACACAAACACACACACACACAGACACATACACACACAGAGAGAGAGACAGACAGACAGAGAGAAAGAGAGAGAGACAGACAGACAGAGAGAGACAGAGAGACAGAGAGACAGAGACAGATTTTTTTAAAGGGAGAGGGCATGTGATGTCTCATTGAGTAAAGGATGTGACCGTTGCCATCCTAAGACCTCTAAACGTGCACACCCTCAAACAAGTAATGTAACTCAAAAATTTAAAAAAATGATAAAATAAATGGAAACTGTTGGTTTTTTTTTCTGCATCGGGAAACACGCTGGTGAGTTTACATTCCTCCTTATGGTTTTCTGCTTGCCATTTAACAAAACGGTGGCACATAGCGTTAGGGAGCAGGGGAGTACTCAGATACTGCAGCTTAGGCGTGTGCTGCTTTGCTCAGCGCCATGTGCTTGCAGCCCAAGTAATCTTCTACCCACTCTGTAGGCTGGTTCCAGTGGTGACTTATCTAACCCAAGGCCACAGATAATAAATGTATATGCAATGGATATATGCATGTGTCAGGCCTATATTACATATTGCCAAAATAGTGTATATACTGGCTACCAGAACAAGGGTAATGGCTACCCTGAAGGAGCTCTCAAGGCAGATGCAAGCTAAGAATCAGAGAAAAGTAACTGCAGACATGATAGTTCTGGGGCAAGGACCTGGGTGGCAGTGGTCAAAGAAAACATGCAAGAGTGGACAGTGGCTATGCAGATGTCAGCCCATCTCACTCCCCACTGGGGAGATGTTTGCCAGACCAGAGGCATGAGAGCCCATGTGACACCTTTTGAGATGACTGCCATCAGAAAGAGAAGAGATTAAGCGAGTACAGGAGCACTTACATATAATGCCAACACTGAGGTGGAGTGGGATGAGGCAGGGGATCAAAGCTTAAGGTCAACATGGGTGACAGAGCAAGACTTGTGTCCAAAATAATTAACCAAAGAGACTAACAAGTGACAAAGCAATAATAAAGATCAGCATAGCCACAGCAAAAAGGAGAACTCTGGTGCATTCTTGCACTCTGGTAGTGAGGCCCCCCAGCAACATTAACAATGTTAAGCTTTGTGCCATTATGACAGAACAGCCGAGACTGTATATATTATAAAGAATAGAAATCTCTTTCATTTGTAAAGATTGAAAGGTGGTTCCCATGCTTGTATGTGTGCGCACATGTGTATGCACATGCATGTGTGTGTGTGTGTGTGAGTGAGCATGTACTTGTGTCATGATGGGTATCTGGGGACCAGCAGGTGTCCTTGGGTACTGGTCCTCACCTTTCATCTTGAAACAGGATTGTTCCATCACTGAATGCCAGGCTAACCCAACAAGCTTCTGGAGATCTGCCTCCCACCTCTCCTTGGAACTGTTGTAATTACAGCAGTGCTCTGCTGTGTCCAGCTTTTACTGGGTGCTGGGGATCAGAACATGAGCCCTCATGCTTGCAGAGCAAGGAGTCCATCCATGGGTCCATTCCCTCAGCTCAGAGTTTAATTTCTTATAGTTTGCTATTGATTCCAAGGTCAAGGGTCAGCATCTGAGAAGGTCCTTCTGCAATATCAAGGGGTCTGCATCTGGGGAGGACCTTCTCCAAGTTTGAAGGATCTGCTTCTGGGGAGGACTTTCTCCAAGGTCAATGGATCCACATCTGTGGAGGACTTTCTCCAAGGCTGAGTGGTCTGCTTCTGGGGAGGACTTTCTTTCTTTAACAGAATTGTAAGAGAGCAGCAGGGAACAAGTCTACTCTTGTGGGAGCCAAACTTCTCCTGACATAATGACATTAATAATCTCTTCCTGAAGACAGCCTGAATTACAAAGGGGAATCTTAAGTGTTCAGGATGAATCACCCCTGTTTGACTGCACTTCTCAGAACTGTTCAACTGAGGACCAAGTTTCCAGGACCTGACCTTTGAGGACACACTCATACCATACTGGACACAGAACCCCGAGAATTGAAATTGATGTTTTAAGGGATAGTCTCTGCAGCATTAGTCACAAAATTAAAAGCATGGAAACAACAGAGGCATCTGTCCATGAATGAATGGATAAAGAATGTGTGCTGCACACATACACACGCATGCATGCACACACACATACACACAGTGGAATGTTGCTCAGTTTTGAGGACAAGGGCATCTTCTCATTTGTAATGACAGGAATGCATCTGGAGAGCATTGTGTGAGAATGAAAAGCCAGACACAGAAAGAGAAATACTTCACCATCTCAGGGATACATGTAGACCCTAAAGTAATTGAGCTTACAGAGGTAAATTGTAAAATGGCATTTGCTTGGGATGGGCAGGATGGGAAAATATTAGTCACTAGGTAAAATGCCTTTGGGTATGTAGCATACACAGGGCTGTTAAAAACACTGCTTCTTTTTGACTTGAAAACTGATAAAAAAGCACATCTTAGGTGTTGGATTTACTGTGCATGAGTACTTCTTGGAGAAAAAGAGATCAATTTCCCTCCTATAAGTCCTGAATAGAAACATCCCTCCTCCACACTACAGTTCCTGCCTTAACAGTAAATCCTAACGTTTCACTATTTCCCCATTGTTTTTTCTTCCAGCTACTTCCTAACCAACTCCAAAGGGGCCACAGCCAATACCAAGTGAGAGTCTCAGTTTGTTTTGCTTTGCAACCTAAAGAGCACAGGAATCAATCTTCCTGAAGGTGCTTCCTGCAAGCACGTGAGCAGGCAAAATCCAAATAAATTCTTTGCTTATTCTCCATGATTAAAAATTAAGATGAACAGACCAGTGAGATGGCTCAGTGGGTAAAGAAGTGTGCTGCCAAACATGATGATCTGAGTTTGATCCCAGGTACCCACAGAGTGGAACAGTGGAAGAAGAGAAGAATCTTCCTCCCTCCTTCCCTTCCTCCCTTCCTCCCTCCCTCCTTCTCCCCCTCTCTTCCTCCTTCCCTCCTTCCCTCTCTACCTCTCTCCTTCCCTTCTTCTTTCTCCTCCTCCTCTTCCTCTCTCTCTCTCTCTCTCTCTCTCTCACACACACACACACACTCACACACACACACACACACTCACACACATATGATAAAATAATTTTAATCAAAGTAAACAAATAAAGGAACAACCAAAACCCCAGTGTGCCTGAATCTGGGATCATTTACTGAGAAGCAGTTTCTCCATTTACAGAAGCTCCCCCTTCCCCCCCCCCACCCCCTTCCATTTCCTCAGCTGATCTCCTTAAGACCTAGGGGTTCTGAGCCCCTAGAATTGACAGTTCCACGAGACAGAGCTTGCCTGTTGATTACTCTCTTGTTGCCCCATCCCACCCCTCCCTTTTCTTTTGCTGTTGGAAATGACTGTCAGCCATGTAGGCTGCAGTTCTGTGGGCTGGAAATACAAGGCTGTGAGCCTGGACTGGTATTAAAATGTGATTTTCATTGGAAGGAGATGGAGGCCTTCAGTGTAAAGGGCTTCTGAGAGAATATGTCAGGATCCGCAAGGCTGGAAAGTTCGCCAGGCCCGAGATTTGCTGCGTTCTGCTTTGCAGTCACAGTTGAAATCCAGTTGTCTAAAGTTGATGCAATTCAATAGAGTGCGACTTCTCCAGCAGTCGTGGCGGTCCGACCCCATTATTCTTCCCCAGCAAAGTGGGCATGCCGGGTTTGGGAACTTTTGAACTGTGTCCTCAACACTCAAAATCCAATTTCCCAGGCTTCTTCTCTGAAGAAAATAAAATGACTGTAGCTGCGATTGGTGGAGCTTACAGGACATGCTCGCTCTCTACCTTCCCTTCTCTTTAAAGCAGGGAATGAGTTTCTGTTAGGATACAAAATTTAAGCTCTGCCCAAACTACAGTAAACAGAGCTAGTTAACCTGATGGAGTCCTGGGATGGTGTTTCCTCAAGGCCAGTTTCATTCATTTGTTAACACAGCCCCCTAGCTCATCTTCTGCCTCCAGTTGCCAGAACTCAGCATCATCGCCTGCAGAGGCATCTCTGAGTAGGTTTACTGAGAGGGTTAACTGAACAGAGACCACCCACCTTGAATATGGGAGGCACCCTTTCCCAGGCTGGAGTCCAGGTGGAATAAAGAGGGGGAAGCAGCCAGTGTGGTATTTGGTGGCAGAGAAAGGAAGATCGGGAGTTCAAGACAGCCTGACGTATATATGAAACAACGATAACAAAGAGAGGA